>NC_083469.1:9003690-9146190 GCF_030014155.1 Tachysurus vachellii
AGGTGTTTGTTGATTGAGAGGATTGAACACTTGTTTTGTTTGGACTTGCTCGATGAGAAGCTAAAGCTAAATTCCTCTGTGCTGCCCTTTTCTTCTTGAAGGAAACCCCAGCGTTTCTTACAAAGTCTCTGATTTTCTGTATAGTCCTCTCGTTCAGCACAGGTTGCTCCAGCATTTGGCATCGTCGAGATTCATTTACCGTTGCCAGTTTTCCGTAGTAAATGTGTCTTCTGAAATGCTTCATGATTGCATGCTTCTCTTCTCTGGTCCACGGCACTTTTTTCTTGACCGTCTTGAGTTGCTGCTCCTGAGCAGGTTTCTTTGCTTAAAAAAAGTTCAAACAAAGACTCTTTGTAACATTCAGTGATGCACTCAAGGACTGTTGAAGATCAAATCACACAAATATGCATAAACAATCCAAATATTTACAAATCACTGGATAACAATCAGCTTAGAAATAATTGATAACACATTTCTAGACATCTTCTATAAACACAATAGGTATTCGTGTGCAGCCTCTGTTAAGTATTTAGTGTTTATATAACTATGTTTTTTGACCACTCGCTGGTGGTCAGGGCAGTGTAGCACATAATACAGACATACCTTCAGGATCTTCAGTTGTAGGTTGTATATCATCTTCTTTAAATGTAGATTTGTTTTCCTTAGCTGTAGATTCCTTAACCTGTTTCTTACGTTTCGGCGAAGATGCAAAACAATTTATTTTAGGGGCTTTATATTTGGCCAGATTCTCTAATGCGAGTTTGCGTCTTGCAGCCCGATCTTCGAGAAATGCTTTTTAAACAGGAGGCAAAAACAATAGTAAAATATACTGCACACTGGAATAGGTAAATAAACAGTTTATCTATTATTCAGTTAATTTATACAATATGCCACTGAAGTTTCATAAGAAATAATAGAATATTTTTAATATATATATGAGAATAGAAGTTTTAAAAATCAGCTTACTAATTTACGACATTGTTTTCAGTTGTTTTTTTTTTTATCATGGTGGCACATGATAAAAAAAAAAAGAAAAAGAAAAAAAACTTTGCTTGTAGATATAGAAAAGCATAATCCTCATGTGTAGTGGTGTTTTCTGTACTGCTAGAAACAGTGATAAAAATAAAAACCTACTATTGTCGTCCTCAAAATATTCATCTTCACTGTCACTCTCCCTGATCTCCTCTGAAAAACACATTTTAATTGAACTTATTTGCAGTTGTTTGGTGGAATGGAGTCAATCAAAAACCAATAAATTTCATTTGCATTCTTTAGTGATTACTCTTACTCTAGATCACAGGCCCATACCTGGTAATTCGATGTCATCTAGAGACTGTTTAATCATCTCAGATGCGCTTCCCTTCTCTATGGCAAAAACAAGTTTGCAGATTTTGGCCAAGCGAGGAATGGCTTCACTTTGTCTGTAGTATTCTTTACGCAGGCTTATATCATGGCCGATAAATTTGGCCAGCTTCTTCAGCTCATGGTTCTTCAAGGTAAGGATTTGGGTGAGTGTAGAAATGTGTGCGCTGAATTCGGTGGATATCAGATTCTCAGGATACGTCGCACCACACTCATGGGCACAGATTCGTAATGCAGTTTCTCCTCTGTAGAACCTGTTACTTCTGGTCTGCCCAAACACAAATATGTTGCTTTTGGAGACATTGCATTGCTCTCTCTTTTCAGTCAGGAGCATAATTGCGTTGATCATGTCTGAAGTTAAAATGGTCGGCACTTGCGCTCCTGCTTTCCAACGAACCAGAATTTTACGCTCCTCTTTACAAAACACTTTTTCCAGTTCTGTTAGTAGCTCAGAGATTTCAAGAGGCTGCACTAGGTCTCTCTTCTGGAAGCTTTTGATGGTCATCTGTGAGACTTCTCCATATCTGCGATTAAACATCAGGATTTGTGCCAGGGTCACTTTGCAAAGGGCAGCGTAACTCTGAGCAGACGGGGTTTCCCTCAGTTCCCTCAGTGCACTCTGCAAAGCCTTTTCCAGATAGCAGTAAAATATTCTCACGTCGTTAACGAATGGCAGTAAAAGAGACTTGGACTGTATATTTAGGCCCCTTTTTTCACCTAAAGCAAAATTTGCATTATTAAAAAGGTCCATAAACGTGCTAGTTGCCTGTATTAGTATATTGTCTCCAACTGCAAATGCTTTCTGTGCGCTCAAGATGCAATATTTCCTCAAAGCAAGCCCAATTCTGCGTGCAAGGCTTGGTATTGCATAGCATTTTGTTTCCTCGTTAAATTCAGCGATTTCTTTGATCGCTTCAATAACTAGTGTAAAGCTGGAGGGTTTTACAGCCTCTGCTAGGTTCCTTATGGCAAATTTATTCTGCAAAAGGACTAAAAACTTTCCAATGCATCTAACGGTTTGTCTAACGAACGAGTGTCTTTCTTTGCTACTGCCCTTTTTGTCAAAGAAATCCTGTGCCAGTTTCAATAAGTACTCATCATTTCTGACAACCTGTGCAACTTCATCCTGATGCATATCACATACCATTTTCTTTACGTCCTCCGACATGTTTTTCAGATGCGGGCATTTTGATAAAGCGGCCAAACCTAAAACAAATCTTGAAGACTTTAGAGTGTCTCTCTCAAGGTTCGATGGGCAGCGTTTCACATGCTTCCAGAGTACTTTACGCATATACAGACCTTTACAGTACATGCAGTTTTCAAACTTCTGTGCATCAATGCCATCTTTCGGCTTTCGTCTCGCTTTTATCAGTCCGGAGCCTTGTATGAGAACTGAGTTGTTATGTTGGTAGTTCCCCCTGTTCCTTAGTACTTCAAGGAGGTTTAACCTCTGCTTTGAGCGCTTCGGTAGCTCAAAAGCAGTTGCAATCTCAATGTTGTCTTTTCTGTGTAATTTTAAATGCCTTGATATTTTTGTGGAAGCCTTTCCACAAACAAAACAAAAGTTAAGCTTTGTAGCCTGTATGACTGAAGGATTCGGAACTGGAGGCATTGCCTGTTCCTCTGTATCCTTTGAGGTGTCTGTAGCTTTAGACTTCTTTTTCGGCCTCTCTCCGTCGGAATCGTCGTCCGATTCGGAGTTGGGTATGAAATCTTCATCTGATGACTCCGTTTCATCGTTACTGCTATCGCGTCTAGAGTCTAAATCAGCTTCAGACTGAATAAATAAAGGGAATGCTGGTAAATTATGGGACATGCAATTAAAAACATTACATTTATATATCTTATACCACGATTTGAGTTGACATCTCAAATCTGAGAAGAAAGTTTTGCTTTGTAACGGAGATAAAGCGGTTACTTGGAGTGCTTCACTGTTCTAATAGGACTATCTTCATTTTTTTGTTTATATGTAATATTTTGATAATGTAAGTAAGTCTCTCTGTGACACAAGTTGCTAAATATTGCAGACAGACGTTCCACACCTTTATACATAACAAAACATATTTAACTATCTGTCCTATGAAAGTCACTATAATAAATGGAAAAAAAACATTAAAATGTCATACCTGTGTAGCGTTCTGTGTCCGAGATGAATCATTATTACACAGCTGCTGCTCAGTCTCTTCACCAGCCTGCGTTTACATGAGGAAAGACCTCGCTGAGTTACACTGTTCATGTGCTCCCTTGTGGCTAATCCATGTTTTGAGGCTTAACTGTCCACACATAATATCCTAACTTTACACTTATTGTGCAAATCTCCCAATAGACACTAGGACTTTTTTCCCCCTTTATACTGTAGATAATCACTAATTAACACCTGTTCTGCTACCTGTATTCGACATTGTTCATCCTGACCCGTGAGCTGCTTTTCTTCACATGTGCTCTGTAGGAAAATAAAAATAAACAGACTGACATTTACCTGTGCAGCCGACAGTGGGGAAGACTCCTGATCTTCCTTACATTGGTCAACTTGTTGCATATGCGCCTGTTGCTGTTCCAAGGTCTGCAATAAAACGGAAAAACGCTACTGAGTATATGCCAGAAAGCATATCTAAATACAAATGAATGACCGAAGGCGTATATCTACCTGTGTAGCCGACACTGGACAAGACTGTTCTTCCACACATGGTTCGTGGCATGACACCGGGTTTGCATCTTCATTGCACTCCATCTCTCTCACTTCATTTGTCATCTGCAACACAAAACAGGACTTTATGAAAGAGGCAGCATATACTAAACACTAATACAATAACAGCCACTTCTGCCGCAAAGACTTATTTATTTTTTAAAGATGAATCCTGATTTGTTAGCTGAGATTCAGACACTTCTTCCTTACTAAATGTTAGCTCTGCATTACTTTTTCAATGAAAAGGAAACAGCTTAAAAATTATTTGGAAAAGTACATTGTGTACTTAGTGCGTTTGAGAATTTACTTAATGCCACTTCTTACACAACCTAGTCTACAATTAGAAACCAATAAATGACAAACCTGTCATGCTTTAATTAAGGACTAATTACTTTACAACAGTTTATAAATGACTTGGTCTAATCTCCTGTGTGACTCTTTTTAATAGCCGTCTCTCAGCACATACTGTGTGTGTACAGGAAGCTCACCTGTTGACTCATAGTGGAGAGTCTTTACTATACAGGAGGTTCATTTTTCTCCTCATTGTCACAAGATAACAGTAAAAAAAATTGGGAAATCAGGAGGAATCATACTGGTGCATGTTTCATTTACTGAATGATTTT
This sequence comes from Tachysurus vachellii, assembly GCF_030014155.1. Taxonomy (NCBI): domain Eukaryota; kingdom Metazoa; phylum Chordata; class Actinopteri; order Siluriformes; family Bagridae; genus Tachysurus; species Tachysurus vachellii. The sequence goes on from NC_083469.1 coordinate 9,008,362, forward strand.
GCCTAGTAAGTTAATTAGGCCTGTATTTCCTCATCTGAATCTTAGGGTTGTCCTGAACTACACATTTAAATGAACTCGTCAGCGAACCCTTCAGGAAGATAAACCAGGTGTGAGAATGTGCAGAAGTGAGCAGGAGTGTGAAGCGCAGGAGTGTGAAGCAGCAGGAGTGTGAAGCACTGCCCTCTGCAGCATGAACAAAATATGTTTTGTTCAAAAAACGTGGAGTGGAGATGAGAACACTTATGTTATGCGCTAAGCTAAAATGTCCACAAGTGATGCAAAAAATAAATAAATAAATAAATATTAGTGTTCAAAAACCTCTACATAATCTGATTTATAATTCTGGCTGCACTATACAGGGGTTGCGATGCATTGTGATACTGTAAGCAAGGCGATATTTTGGGATATTTGTTATATTAGGAAAGTTGTCATAAACAGACCACCATATGCAAACTGTAGCAAAAAAAGTGTATTTAAACAGAACACAGTGGGATCTGCATTAATCAGTCCCTGGAACATTTAACATTACTGAACCGCCATTTGTGCAGTACAAAGAAATGTGAAAAACTAAATGCTTACAGGATTCCTTAGTTAAATTAAGTATAAGATGTTAGCTGTTACAAACAGACTATATATATTTTCAGACTCTGCTTTAAAAAGGTTCACAGTTTAAATTTACTAATGTAAAAAAGTCAGTACATTGTGATTTGAAGAAAAGACATGACCAAATGTCAACCAGTCTTTTGTCGCCCTCATTTGTGTCTAGACTGTAACAAAAAGCCGAAATGCTTTGTACACCGAGGCAGGAGCGGGAACAATTGTTTCATCCTCCGTTGCAAGCAATTATATTATATTTATGCTAACATTAGTGGTGCTCTAGTATTTCCTGTCACTGTTTCAAAGATAAGATGACTGCCATCTAGCGGTCCGGATATAAACTAAACGAAACGAAACAACTTAAATAAATAGTGAATTTTTTTTGTCAGGAAAAAGTGTAAACAGAGTTACAGTAACATTGATAAAGCTGTTTTAACGTATTCAAGATGGAGTGCTTTATTTTTTGTTGTTTACAAGTGATGTAATATTTTGAGAAATGTAACTTAGTTTTGTTTAAAAGGTGTCGATTGTTCATGCCACATGTAAGAAGATAAAAATCCAAACCTGTGATCAGCGTTTTGCATATAGTTATAAGAGTAAAAATGAAGTAATAAGTTATTAGTTATAAGAGAAATAAAAATGTCACCAAGGTAACAGTAACGCTACATCATACAGTACTTCACCTCTGTTACTGTCCCATAGCTACATGCCCCAAGAGGATTATTCTACTTAAACCAATCAGGGAACATGGGTATACACCAAAAGGCACATGCAGATACACCAAAATGTTTAAGGACAAAATAAATAAATACAAAATGTTTATATTCAGATCTCTACCTGTGCTGCTGACACTGGACCAGACTGTTCTTTCACACATGGTTCAACATCCATTGAGGTCTGTTGCAGTTCCAAGATCTGGTGTAAAATAACAAAATAAACCTTTGACAGTAGCTGAATTTTATTTTGGAACTTAATTCCTTGGGAAGATTGGGTCTAAATTATAGACAAGGGCAGATTTAGGTGCTTTAGTTTGTCTACATGGAATAAGTAGGAATAAAAATGTAGTTATAATACAGCTACTAAAAGTTTCCTTTCCTTATTTAAGTAGGCACAAACTGAGTGAACTGGTGTTAAAGTGGTGAGGGATTAAACCATAATTTGATGCCACCGGTTTAAGTATAAACCAACCAGGATGTCAGAGACTGGGACACTTCTGTGCCAGAGTACAAGGGGCAGCTGGCAGGTGTATTTTATTCTGTTTTAATGCGAATGTCATGTAATCATGTCTCGTATGTCTTCACCTGTATGTGATTACTCTTAATGTGGTTTGCTATATATACACACACACCCCTTCCTCGTGTCGAGTCATTAGCAGCTGTGCTGAGAGATCATGTTCGGGTTTTGTTTCCATGTAACGTGCAATTACGATCGTGTCGTTTTTCTAGTTATGCTAGATAAGTTTCCAAGTGCTCCTGTTTTTTTTAAATACGTTTTGCATAAGTTACTTTGTATACGGTCATGTAATAAACCAAAGAGTGCCTTCATCCTGGGTATGGGTCTGGTTGACTACGTTCCCAGATACCATGACACAGGATGCCCCACAGAAGCTCTCTAGAATTAAACTAATATGACAAAATGGAAATGACGAGAAGATACATATACGTTTTAAACGAGATGATGTACCTGCCTAGAAGTAGCAGGGTCTTCATTGGTCCTCTTGCCCTCCTCAAACAGTATCTGTAAACAAAAGAGCAGGAGTATATGAACTTATGATTTTATGATGAAAGATGTGGAAATAAACTGTGAGGTTAATACTGTGCTATATAAAAATAACCATGTTACATTCATTTAGACAGAAAGACAGTATGTAGAAGTCATGTATGAATCAGGGATGCTGGAGCAATGAAACAGAAGGAAACCCATTACAACACATTGTGCTCATTCAGAAATCTAAATAGGTTTAATAGATAAGAGACTCAACAACTACCTGCTGAGTTACGGGTGTTTTCTGGATCAGGAGCAGTTGATTTTCACAGATTCTCTGCAATAAATTGACAGGTTTGACGAAACGTAATCAAACGACAAGATATATCCATTTGTACTGACTTTCCTATAAATCCATACAGAGCCATCTTCTGTCGTGAATCATATAAAAGCCAGGAAATCAAACCTGATCGTCTGTTGTCAGACACTGATACGGAATATAGTTCCACATCATGTCATCAACAGATGCGTTCTGCACACATGGAACAAGTAAATATTACCAGTAGTGCATTACAACCTTAAGGACTAAAAGCATCCAGAGATTTAAACATCTTACTTGTTCTGTTGTCTGTGTAGTTTTATCAGTTCGCATTGGCACTTCTTCACACTCCTTTTATAAAAAACATTAATTAGAAGATATGTATAGGTAAAAACATAAGAACATATTAAAAGAATGTCCTGGATCTTTAGTGCCCACTGCTGCCTATAAGGTGAATTACGACCTCAGGAAAAACAATGACAAAACACCTTTTCCCTTTCATTACTGTAAATAAAATCTATAGGAAAGAATACAGAAATACAAAAAAAAGAATTATTCAGCAACATCACAGAATTAAAAAGGTAAGTCCAGCACAAAGCTGTAATATAACTCTCCTGTTACACATGCCAACTGAAAATAAAGATGCCTCCAAGATCTTTAAAGAGTGAAGCACAGAGTGAACACGTTTCATTTACATTTCTGACATTTAGCAGACATCCTTATCCAGAGTGACTTACATTTTTTTATTTCAATGTATACAACTGAGCAATTGAGGGTTAAGGGCCTCGCTCAGGGGCCCAGCAGTGGCAGCTTGGTGGACCTGAGATTCGAACTCATTGTCCTCCACCTTAACCTATACGCTATCACATCCCTCTAACACCCCGCGATCACACCCCTCTAATCGTGAGGGGAGAGGTTAAACTCTAATCGTGAGTCTAATTCGTGGAGAGGTTAAACTTGATGAACTGCATAAATATACAGTACAGTCGTTTGTTTCCTTTAATTTGTTGCACTTAACTCCTCACCAAATTTCATTACGTTAGGATAGCTATTAAGTAATAATGTTTATAGTTTCCTTTTATCAACAACGTTATGCTATTGCTCCAAAACTAAAGAACTAAAACTAAAAGACTTCAACTTAAGACATCTGTCTACATTTTGGATGTGTGGAAATTTTGAAGGTAAAACTCCCTTACCACGTTTGTCTGTGATGCTGTTGTCCCCTTTATAGAGGTTTCCTGCTCTTGCTGACCTTCTGTCTGAAATAATCAACAAATGCATTTATTTATCAGCACGGAGAAGGAAAAAAAAAAAGGCAGCTCATTTATACCATGTACTTTTATACCACATCTATCAACCTCACTGCTTCCTCCGTTTTACTGTACCATTATGGTCTTGCTAGGATGATAAGAAGCTCCTTTTCTACACAAAGACTTCTAATTAACAAGTCAAGAAAAACGTTTCAGATTCTCGCTTTTTCTGTAGTGTCCGATTCTGATGGCGGCTCCTAAGTTACTGCTTAATGGGTGACAAATGCACACGAAGAGGGAAAAAATAAATAAATAATTACCTCTTTTCTGTGGTTACTGTCAAACTGAGAGTTGTTCTCCATACTCAGCCACTGTAAAGGTACGAAATGTGTACATTAAACATACCGTCTGAAACAGATCGATACCTGAGGCAAGTTTTAGTGTCACAAACAAGGGTCTATCCTTGATATGCTTCAAAGGATCACAGATATTCTTGAAGTCTACGTAGGAATGTAAACAAACTTGAAAGAGAATAGATCATTAAAGTGACTAGAAAGTAATATAAAATCAGTTTTATCAGTTCACTAGCAGAAAAATCTCACTATTCAATAGAACAGATGAACAGAAGAAGTGTTGATGTAATGTTGAGATCATTGTTGTGCTTAAAGGTGAAATTCATTTACATCTCCAGCTTACTTGCAGACAACTAAAGGTTTTGCACTAAAATTGGCTGGAAGTCTAGAACAATTTAATCGATGATGGCGATATGGTCGCTTGAATATGATTGGTTCATTCTGAACACCAATTATAATAAAAGGTCACACACACACACACCTATTTTTATTGTGTATTTTCACAGTGAGGGTGAATTTTTTTTTTTCCCCATCACAAAAACCTGCCATTTAAACAGGGGCATGTAGATGTTTTATATTTGTTGTATTTTTCATTATTATGCTAGACAAATTTATGTAGAATGTCTACCACCACACCCCTTAAAAGAGGTGTAACTATTAGAAGATTCATATAAACCTCTGTTTAGGACTAAACCCTGCACTGCTATAGCTGAGCTACTGATCATTCAGCACTGTGGTTTAAGCAAAATTCAACAAAAATGATCCCTTTTTAGTAATCCATCAATTTAATAAGCAAAAATAAGCAAAGGTTGTATGTTTTGGCCATGTTTCTGGTGGTTTGCCATCTTTAGTGTCCTTGTTTATCCTAATGCTGGTCATTTCCTGCAGTTCCTTTGTAGTGAACCATACCATCTGCACTTGTTGGCACTGTGTGTAGATTTGCCCCTGCATTTTCTTAGATTGCAAAAAAATCTCGATGTACTTAAAATACAGTACACACACACACACACACACACACACACACACACGATAATGTTTATACAATAAAACCGGATTAGACTTCACTCACCGTTCCTCTGCGCCAGGGCAGGTCATAACCCCCATAGTCGTACGTGATCTCCTCCCCGGGCTGAATGTCCCGTAGAGCAAACAAACACAAATGTGGGATGCGGTTGATAGAGATGACCTTGGCCTTCGCGTTGGGATTACTGTCATCGTTAACGAGCCGCCCGAGAGATCCATCGTCCACTGAAGCGTCAATGCTGCAAATACAGAAAACATCCACACGTGAAGAACGTGAGCATTCTGCATTACTTTCAGGCAAGCGTGGCCCAATCAAAGTAAAGCAGATAAAGTAAAGCACACATGATCCAGCTCATAAGGAGCTGTCTCTGTTTATAAAAAGTCACATTATGCAAAGGTTTATATGCATTTACAACACATTACATTTATGGCATTTGGAAGACACCCTTATCCAGAGCGACATTATTTCTTATTATTTTATATAGCTGAGCTATTGAGGGTTTAGGGCCTTGCTCAGGGGCCCAGCAATGGCAGCTTGATGGAACTGGGATTTGAACTCACAACCTTCCGATTGGTAGCCCAACACCTTAACCTCTAGTCTAGCACATCCCTGGCCTCTTGTAAACAAATATTAAGTTAATAGTAAGGACACTGATGTCTGTCAATTTTCATATTAATTTGTACTGTACAACACCACCAAGGTCCATGTTAGTTATAACTACATGCAATTTTAAAATGTTAAAAAATAAATAAATAAATAAATCAATCAATCTTGACTGGAATACAGACAGCATATTTGATGTTTCAATGTTAATAAAATAGTAATTAGTATAATAGTTAAAACTAAATGTCATATTGAAATTTTTATATTTTGGCATCAAAAACAGAAAAATAAACTGGTATTGGCATGTAATCCATAGCTCTTTAAAAAAATTCTCTGTAACATTGAACATTCCATTTTCAGTTCTGTGGGTAATCTAACCACAGCACAGTAGATGGCACTGATGTTACAGTAACAGTAAAAATCTTCCCTGGCTTCTCACATCTGTACCACAGGAGAGGTACACCACCTACCTCTGGCTGCAGCTACCTGAAATACATAAACTAGCTCTTATTTTTTCCTTCCTGTCCGTTTTATGCATTTAAACTTCTTCTTCTTCGGCTGCTCCCTGTTTGGGGTCGCCACACTGGATCACGTGGTCCGCCTATTAGATTTTCCCATTCAAGTTTTAACTTGCCACTGCCGCTTGAGTCACCTCAGACTTGCTTACTGGGGATAAATACAAACATTTAAATATATCTAATATTAATCTTGAATTTTTGTAATATATTATTCTTTATATTAACCTTTTGTTTTGTGTTTATGTTCTGTAAAGCTGCTTTGAGACATTATAAATTGTCAAAAAGTATATAAAATATACATATCGTCGCTGTCGGGTGGAAACCTCCTATGTCCAAATTTTGTCAATTTCATATTTTTTCACATATCGATGCTATTGGTCAGTCCCCACATGGGTCTGTTATTTTTACAAGTTATTAACCAATCTAAAGTCTTGAAAATAGCTTGAGGGCAAATCTCTTCGCTTCTGTGCAGAAAGAACCCCGTGAGCCACGAAGGTAAGTTTGCGAGCAGATTAGACTAATTTCCACCTATTAGACAGCCTAATCTGCTTATCGTGTTTTGTATTGCATCACTTATAGCTCTTAAACCTTTAAAATAGAGTTTAGGAAGATGTATGTAACTACAGTCATTTGCTTTGGTTAACTATTGAAGCCTTGTCTCTTGTCAAAAGGCTCAACATGACCGCAGACTTTACTGAACACTGCTGGCAGCAGCGACGTCTGTGTCCGTACCGTTCTTATCAATGACAGCATAATCTCGTATCTCCCTGCTCCCAAGTCATAAAGCTTGTATCTCCGATAAAACGTGACTTTGGGAAAATTATGTGTTAATGTTGGTACACAACAGTATATGATAGCAACATAAGGTATAATAACAACTTTAACGATACACTGTTTAATAACTCAAAAAGATACAGCGTTTTTTAATTTCCTGAAAAATAATTGTTTTGGAGATACGAGGATTCCGTCCGACAGCGACGATATACACTTTAAAACCACAATAAAGTGTATTAAGCTTAAGTATCTGGCTCATTTTAGGGGCTTTTTTTGAATTCTCTTTGGCATCTTTTCTTACAGCTCCATCCTGCTACATGTCCAGAACTTCTACAACTAACGTGTACGAGGTAGAAGAGAGAGACGAATAGAGCACTCCAAACTGTTCAGAACATCGAGTTGCTACGTTATGATAAAGCAGCCTTCTGCTAGCTGGTTTGTAGCCTAGTACTAAAACATACACCCAGTGAATACCTACCAATAGCGTGTGTGGTTATATATAAAGTAGTACGAATACGCATCAGGGACACATTGGCCTGGATCTCGCAGAACACCTCTGTACTCCACTAGAAAACTTCCCTCCTCAATCCGCGCAGTGGCAAACACTCCGTATCCTACAAAGACAACATTTATCTTGAAAACACCTCGCGTTATAAACCAGTAAATCTTCTCTGACATTAAGAAGGCACTTTCTACCTTTTATGGTGTTTATGAATCTGCTTTCCAGATTATTTTTGTCTCTTCTTGCACACACGTGTTGTTTAGCATCCAGAACTGGATTTATCCTTTTGTTCACTGAAAAGAAGAATTCAAAACAGGCTATTAATGTCACATTCGAGTTTTGCTTATAGATTTTTATTAACTAGCTTGAATAAACTAGCTTATAAAAGACAGTTAGCTAAATGCTAACGCTGCTTGAAATAGTAAACGTTCGGCCAACTGCCGTGAACAAATTAGCCGAGCCTGAACCTTACAAATCCACAAATATTAAACAACATAATGCTTAAATAATTAAAGCTTGATTTCTAGAAGATTACACGTTTTCTATGAAACTTACTCGTGAAAACATTCGACACGAAATCTGCAGCTTCTTCCAGCAGTAACAAACAACCAACGAGCCACTAGCCCGCGCTACGGATGAGCCAATCAGCGGCGCTTATGTAGCAACATAGCAACATCGCGGCCTCTGATTGGTCTACTCTGTGTTTCTAAGCTTGAACTGAATAGTATTTCAGTTATATATATATATATATATATATATGTATAATCTGTATACATCCCTCGCTGTGTTTTAGAGAATCAAACCGCTTAACACGTGTTATAATAAATGCAGAAACTCTCGTAGATGCAGAAATGTCTCGTGTCTCGTGCGTGCGCTTCTCTGACCGGCCTGTAGGTGGTGTAGTGTGTACAGTGTGTGTATAAGATCTGTCACAGCTCCCCCTGTCACGCGCTCAGACTCTTTCAGATTTTCAATTAAAAAAAAACAAGAATAATTATAGAAAGTAATCGACTTATAACATTAACGTTGTTAATACTAGTTCCTAATAAGGTTCGTGAAATTTGTAACACATTTATTTGTATTACTTTTTTCATGTTTTAAAATATTTTGACACATTCATGTTATTTAGGGTGAATTTATGCATTACAGAACAAGTTAGGACGTTCTGACATGTATTTCCTAAATACTATCATATGTTTGTGAAAACTAGTGGCACTAAACCCTGAACAATTTTTAACCAATATAACATTAATGACATCGTCAGAGGGGCGGTGCAACCAAGCCACTAGACCTCACTCAGTATGTGCAGCAGGAATATAGCTATTCATTCAGTTCAGTAACCCTTTAATACTGGTCAAGGTTATGGTGAGCCATAGGAGTCAGAATACACCCTGGATTGGACAACAGTACACTGAAGGTCACAATGCACACACATAGACACACACTCATACACACAAAGCTGCCACTGCTGGGCCCCTGAGCAAGGCCCTTAACCCTCAGTTGCTCAGTTGTATAAAAATGAGACAAAAATGTAAGTCGCTCTGGATAAAGGCGTCTGCTAAATGCTGTAAATGTAAAACTTAAGGGCAAGTTAGAGAGGTCTATTCACCAACTCGCATGTTTTTGGATGTTGGGTGGAAACCGGAGCAAAGGGCGAACATGCAAATCCGCACACAGCCAGTAAACTGAGTTCAGGATGGAACTGGTGACTCTGAAGCTGCGTGACAGCAATACTATTTTCTGTACCACCTGGTTAAAATAAAGATTTTATTTCATTCCAGTGTGATAAGCAATTCTGATAAACCAAATGTACATACAGTAATTAGAACTAAATTTACCAAGATGTCATTTGGTATTCCAGTATTTTCTATCCATGGATAGGACTTGTTTGTCCAGCACATACCACAGATGATCAAACAGATTGAGGTCTGGGGAACTCGGAGGCCAAGTCAACGCTTTAGTTGACACTTGCTGACTTTTAAATGTGTATAGAAACAAAGCTGACGACATGACTTACATAGTAAATATAATTATATAGTGTATGGTATAAGAATACAGTGTGCACTACACATTTATAAGTCTGAGTCTAAGTCTCTGGGCTGAAAGTCTTCCTGCTTTGCGTGTGTGAATTAGGTGTGTCCTGCCTGTAATCATCGTGCACTGTAGTAAAACATTAAAGATTTCCTGTTGGATGGTTTCCAACAGAATTTATGCTTTTCACATTGAAAATAGAAAGAAGAGCGGAAAAACAAACAAAAGATTATCTCCTTCTATTTAAGGAAAATTTCTAAGTGCATCTCAGGCTTTACCTTATCAGAATGGAAAATTACACTCTTTTGAATATTGCCCTCTAGTACCTTAGATCTAAATCTCTCATTATGTGAATTTGTTGTGATATATGAATTATTATTAGAAAAAATGTAATGTCTTTACTCTCTTTGCTCTCACACAGTCCAGCATATATTTTTTTAATCCATAACGATGACATGACAGGAACAGTGTGTCGCTTTTATTTTAGGCATCATCCTTGTGGAACATCTTTGGGGTATTATTTTATTTTATTTTTTTCTTCCAATACTTGGTTCAGAGATAGTTACAGTTAGATAGTTTGTTATCTGGATTTTTATTAAGAAAGTCCTAATTATACATGATGATTACCAAAACTGCAGTCTTTACCCCCAGTCTTTACAATCTGGAATGACTTTGGAGTGGAAAGTTCCAGTTTAGTGAATATCACAGTTTCCCCTTTATTGCTCATGAGGTTCAGTGTTGCATTAATCCTGATATAGTTAGATACATATTGTCCTGTAAGTGTGTGTGTGTGCGTGTATGTATGTATGTGTGTACATCTGTGTGTAAATAGATGGAGTTTAAAACACTGAAGTGGTGATACAGTGTCTCCAATGCACAGTGAACTCATTTTCAGAGTGTTAATGGCATCTCTAATGCACACACACACACACACACACACACACACACACACACACACACACACACACACACACACACACACACACTTAGTGCCTCCTCCAGGCCATCATATCCAATACACACACCTTCTCTGGATAAACATTAATAGTTTAAAGAGAGACCATTAGATACTTGAACCTGAGGTTTGCTGATGTACTGGTCATGTATCATGTCCTATGTTATTTAATCCTACATAATCCTCCATCCCAGTGGGTTGCTTGTATTTTAATTAGTCCCTTGTATTTTCTAATGTCATTTTTCCCCAATATTTCCCCCTATACTCTATTTATTTGATGATGATTAAAATAATATCTGCTTTACATGTGTGAATTAAGTGTGCCATGGCGATGATCAGTAGGGAATGTAGAAGGGGCAACATTTGCTTAATATTTGGTAGCTTAGTGGCTAAGGTGTTGGGCTACTGATTGGAAGGCCGTGAGTTCAAATCCCAGGTCTACCAAGCTGCTGCTGCTGGGCCCTTGAGCATGGCCCTTAACCCTCAGTTGCTCAGTTGTATAAAAACTGTCACTCTGGATAAGGGTGTCTGTTAATGATAAAGGAATGAATGGTTTTATATTAGGGATTTCCTCTGATTGTCCTAAAACAATAAAATAGATTGATCATTAGAATTTTTCAACTTCAAAAATAAATAAAGAATAATTTGAAAGGATTATCCGTCTTCTGCCATATAAGGATGTTTTGAATGCAAGCTTGGGACTACCTTATTTGAATGGAAATTTACAGTTGTCCGAATATCGACTGTGACTTAAGGTTTAACCTCTTATTTATCCCAGTATGTGAGTTATTAGAAATAATTAGATTTTGCTTCACTCTTTGATTTCATGCACTCCTATTTTACATTACTTCATTATTTTGTCTCTCTTCAAATGTTATATAGACTGTCCTATATGTATGTGTGTGTGTGGTGTGTGTGCAGTGTGTGTGTGTGTGTGTGTGTGTGTGTGTGTGAACAGATGGTGTTTCAACTTCTGAAGTGCTAATGTGTTTCCACTGCGCAGTGAACTCTCTCCACTTTCCACAGTGTGTCTAATGGCACATGTGCACACACACACACACACACACACACACACACACACACACACACACACACACAAACACACACATTGTTATTATTATTATTATTATTATTATTATTATTATTATTATTATTATTATTATTATTATTCCTAGTTACCATTGTGTCTCTGTTCCATTTTTTTCAGGAGTGCCACCCAAATAAGGCTGAAACTATTCGTTCACGATGAACACAATGTGCCGGGGTTTGACTAACAAATGCGTTCCCTCGCATTACATCAGCAAAGTTCACAGCTATCTACTGACTTTCAAAAGCTATTTTGACTTGGACGGAATTGAAGTTAGAATATACATGAAGACAGTTATTTCTATATTATTTTTAGAACTCGTTTATCTGAAGGACTTTCCTTTAACATTTTTGTCACTAATGGCGAATAACATTCTGTAAATGAGCTTGAATATCTCAGCAATAGACAGTAGCTTAGCAGCAGCATATATCATTGCTAAAGGCACTTATCCGACCTGAGCAAATGTTTTCACAAGCTATCACACTGTACTAACTGGATCGGATGTCTGTCACCCTGCCAAGATCTGCGACTTATTTACTCGAGTCATCAAACCATAGATTTTATAGATTTGTGTTGTCTTTTCCCAGCATGTTGTTTAATCGATTTTTTTTCCTCCCATCTGCTCGGTATAAAATGATTCCTGTAAAATATAATTAGCACTTTCCTTTACATGACGTGTTCCACTATAAACTGCCTGTCAGATGAATTTATACAAATAAACAGACCTGCCATTAACATCGTCCTCTTGTGCCTCGTTACCAACGTTACATTACTGGATGTAGATCCTGAAGTGAATAAGGTTATACTGAGAAACATTAAAGCTGATTTATTTAATAGTCAACACAAATATCTTATCATTATGCCAAGATTGTTGAAATTTCTAATGTTGTAGCATTATACTGGGAAATTCACCAAACCTCCTTTTCACAAAATATACAGTTTTAGGAAAGCTTTAGAATTTCTAGCCATTCTGCATTTGCATTTCTGTGAGCATATTTGTTTGAAATCTAGGCAGCTGAAAAGAACATTTGCATTGTAAGGCACTTTCCTCTGACTCATGCTTGAGTATATCGAGGCCGTATGAAGTCCAGGTCCTGCTTTTTCCTTTAATTTATTTGCACATCTTCGGTATGCTCCAGTGCCGCTCTGTTTTCCATGTAAATACAAAGTGAAATCATGGTCTTGGTGGGGAATACTTTTTTCTAATTTATTTATTTTTATTATTATTATTATTAATTTTTTTTTTTTTTTTGGAGCAGTATTTAATACTAATTTAATATTTAATACTTCTCTGTATTTTTACTGGCATGTTCACTACTCTATCTTCAAACCAGTTAACAAGTCTATTTATTGTTGAAAACTGCATTTAACAGCATTGTTATTAAATTTCTAGTAATCATTTTGACATTAAATTATGCTATGTTGGCAAAAAAAAAAAAAAAAAAAAGGAAAGTATTTATTTTCTACATGAAACCTCCATTATTCTAACCTTGCATGTTTTTGTAGTAATATTTATTAACATAATGTTAAGTGGAAAGTTTAAAAAAAAGTACTTAGAAAAAAACAATAATACATGACTGGGTAAGGCAAGATTAAACACAAGGCTAGGAAAACTAAAGAAAAATGTAAGTTACCCATGATGACAACAGGCTAAGAACAATGGTACAAGGGGAAGAAATACAGAGTTTAGGGGACCAATCAGGGGAAAACACATAGCAGGTGTTCAACAGAACAGGAAGTGACAAAAACAAAAAGATTCAAATGATGGATGTTGCCTTTTGACTGTCCTCTACACTCCCTCACCTCCAAGTCATTTCTTTCTGGGTTCACAAGGACACTAGAAGATCCCTGACTGGTGGGCCAAGACCAAGGTCAAAGGTGGGCAAAGCCACATTGCAGGGCAGAGGAATGGGATGGGCAACATCCACCAGGAAGCCAGAAGTACGAGGAGGAGGGATGTCTATGGTGATGCCAGTGGTGGAAGTAACTTCCATGTAGGGGGGAATGTCCAAGGCAGGGCTCAAAGGAGGATTGATGCCTACATTGAGTCCAGCAGGGAAAGTGACGTCCAAGTCAAGGCTAAAGGTGACATCCTCAGCTGATCTGTCTCTCTAAATAAAATCCCTGTATTTTTCATATTCCATCATTTTCAATGAAGAGGGTTTTCAGCACAAATCTGTTTGTGAATGTAACTCTAAACAATTAAAAAGAGTTATGGGCTGTTCATTAATGCATTACAATGCATGTTGTTAAAAGAAAATATTCCACACTGGGGTTGTAACAAATCGGTCATGCTGTTTTAGGAAAATAATCCACACCACTCTCACATGACCTGGTATTGTCTGTGATGTTTTATTTGCTACATGTTGTCACATACACAATCATACACAGTATGGCGTAATAAAATGCTTAAAAAATAGCCAATTAGTATAAAATAAAAGGATAAAATAAAGGAATAAATTAATAAAAATTAAGTACAAAGTTGATACAATGTAAAGAAATAAATATATAAAAATATGTATAAAAAAAAAAGTATATCAGAAAATATATATCTATCTTATTATTATTATTTTTTTTTTTTTTTATTTTATATACGTATAATGTAGTGCAAATCGTGCAATTGTTCAAACGTCCAGCTGTGGTAGTGGCTGTTGTAGCAGTCTTGAAAAGTCCAGAAAAGGTCCAGGCTCTAGATGTTCTCCTGGTTGAGGGCCTGCATGGGCTGTGGGAAGAAGCTCCTCCTCATTCTCATCTTCACTTTCAAGGTAACATAAAGAGAATGAGCACAAAGAGAAAAGTCCATTGTTGGGAGGTCCAGCTTAGGTCTTTCACTTTCACATCTTCCTGGCCTTGGTCCAGCACTACTTGCTGAAGATAGACACCAGATCAGGGAGCTCAGTGTGGTTGCTACCCTCAGTTGATCGCACCCCCCTCTGGAGAGCTCATCTGTCCTGTCTGGTGCTATTCCAAAACCAGGCTGTAAAGCCTCCCATCGGGATGCTCTCAATAGTACAGGTGTAGAAAACACCTAAGAGGGCAGTTTAAAGTTCTTTAAGCATCTGAGATGGTGGAGACGCTGCAGGTTCCTCTTCACCATGGTGTTGATGTGACAGGACCATGACAGGTCCTGCGTGATGATCTAGATGAACACCTAGATACCACTCTCTCCTCCGGGCTCCTGTTAAAGTCCACTATGAACTCCTTTAACAAAATGCAACATCTCTGTAATATTGTAATATTACATTTTTATTTACAATTATTGCAAAATGTTATTTTTTGGAAAAAAGCATGTTTGAAACTATACTAATTTCTACTACACAGATGCGCTACATATAAAATAGACACAATACAATTCACATAAATATGAAGTAAGTTTAAGAATACTTGATATACTTTATATATACTACTTGCAGCAGTATATATATATACTTTTGAATTTCAATTATACCAAACCTGGGTCGCTGTTTAAATCCTGCTTATAACACTAATTATATTATGAATTTATATCTTGTTTATAAGGTCATAACTTATAGTTATGCTATATGAAGTGAAGGAATAACACCAGCTAAGAGTGATTAAGCTCACTGCCACTGCATTAATGCGCTTGACCAACCTGCAGCTTTCAGATGAAACATTAACCAATGTTCTGCTGACATGGTGCTACTCCTGCGTTTTTAGCAGTGATTAATGAGCTTGTGGGAGACAACTCTAGGTCCATATTATAGGAATCATGCTCAGTCGTTGTCACAGGAACCACTGACTTTCACGAAGCCTGGTCAAACATCCGTTTAAACCTACGGTGACCAATAAGGATGACAAAAAACACCTCACATGTGGATCCTATTCTTCTGCTTCACTTTGGACCTTTTCCATTGAGAGACTGACTTCTCATTTCTTGCCTCCATATCGGGGCATCTTAGAGCCAGGGTTTTCTCATTCATTTCTTATACTTTTTATTTCTTTTTAACATTATTGTTGGATTTGTCAGCAAAAATGAACAATTATTTAGAATTTTTAGTGCATGATAATGTCTGACCATAAGATTTATTTCAACCTAGGAGGATTAAGGGTTGGACAAAAAAGTGTTATCTGATCCACAGTAGGACCTCTGGGCGCTGTGTCTCTCATGCTTGTGGACATACATGGCTCAGCTCCAGGTCACAGGTGAGAGGTTCAGCTGGACCACTCTGCTGGCCCTGTCTCAATTTACTTACTTGCTGTTAGGGGCCACTGTTTTCCAACTGCTTGAGAAAGAGGCTGAGAACAAAAATCGCAACGACTTTCAGATGGAGAAACTCTACTTTCTGGCTAATTACAGCTGCCTGGATGGAGCAGCCTTGGAGAAGTTTGTAAAGGTTATTATTATAAGTCTAAATTAATACAGGTTTTGTGTTAACATGTTTTGATTGTCCAGATAACTCAATGAAGCTCTTTGGATTACTATATTTTTTTGCTGCAGGTGATTTTAGATGCAAGGGAAAGTGGAGTGAACCCTTCAGGAAACAGCAGTAATCCAAGTAACTGGGATTTTGGCAGTTCTTTCTTCTTTGCAGGCACAGTTGTCACCACTATAGGCAAGTTAAATGTTAATATCTATTTGATCATGTACCATACAGTACATCAACTGGCAATTTGTTACTGAGTTGGAAAGGCATGTTTATGGCAGTAAGAATTAATGTGGATATTGTGCTCCCTCTAAAGGCTATGGAAATCTCTCACCCACCACATACCCAGGGCAGGTTTTCTGTGTGTTTTATGCCTTGTGCGGGATTCCACTTAACCTAGCCTTCCTCAACCAGCTCAGCAAGTGCCTCATCGCTCATCTGGGACGCCTGGAGCACAGGTTGATGTCAATGGTGCCTCACAAGGTATTTACTCAAAGCCTTTCTCTAAAATGTGTCATCCTAGTTACTGTTGAGATATTACATTGCACCTACAGTAGGGTTAGGTACCCCATTACTGGAATTTTGGAAAGTTCAGTATGGAAAACTAAAACAGAGCACAAATGTTGTACATTTTAGAGCTGTCATCCAAATAACCTTTGCGGTCCCTTTTATATAAGAATCTAGTTTGTAGTGTTTTCCTGGTTTGGCTAGAAAGTCTGTATTGAGAGTAATACAACAGAAATTCAGTGGTCAAGGCTCTGGGGTACTGCTTAGAAAATATTGGAGAAAATCAAGCCGCAGCCACAAGTAATGGTAAATTGGGTGGGGGGGTGGAATCAATCAGAGGCATTGCACAAACACTAGTCATATCAAGTACAATAATTTGGAACGTCCTAAATAAGAAAGAAACCACCGACGTATGGAGCAACAGACACCAGACAGGTCAGCCAAGGTAAAATGTTGATGACAGAAACACTGTGGGAGCTCTGATTAAAACCCAAAAACAACAGTCACCAACTACCTCTACAGGGTAGGAGTGATGGTATCACAATCGCACCATTCAAAGAACATAAATATAGTGATTGTACCACAAGCTGCAAATCGCTCATCAGCAGCAAGAATCGGAAGGTCAGATTGTAATTCACAAAGAAATACAGGGCCACAAATGTTGAACTATAAGTAACTTCTACCAAAGTGATGAAAAGTCCAAAATATGGAGAAAGAACAAAATCTGAACAAGACTCTTTATCATGCAGCAAGATATTAATCCAAAACACAACAAAGAACTTCAATAGGTGGGAAGGTGCAAGCATCAAACATTCTGCTCCAACATTTTACCCCTGAAGAGGAGAGAAAAACAATCGCACAAAGGATGAAAGCATCACAAAGTATGAAAGCAATAATTTGGTGATGTCAAGCAAGGAATATGCAACCAGATTAAGTGTTATTACTTGAATTTACCTCCAATACATTTGCTCACCTAATAACTGGGTGGTCTAATAAAGATAGGGATTACTGTTATGTTTTATGTTATTTGACTCATGTAGATATAAATATCAGGGAAAACATCTGAAATCGTAAACACGTCTCATATCCAACATTTGGAACAAATGGAACAAATGAATGGGTCTTGCTATTCCAGTAATTTCAGAGAGGATTGTAGGTTCTTGTGAAGACACTTTGACCATGTTTAAAAGGAATTTTCCTTTTTTGTACAGAAAAATTGGTCAATATATAATATCATGCACTGCGATAGCCTTGGTATCCTGTGTACCCTGCCTAGTCTCCTGGAATAGGCTCCAGGCTCTCCTTGACCCAGTAGGATAAGTGTTGTAGAAAATGGATTGATAAAAGGATTATAAATGTTTAACACTGGAGCACAAACAGATCTCCAAATATTTAAGCAACCTTATAGACCTTGATGATTTTTAAAAGCACGTTTATGTTTTCTGTGAAATATAAAAACTCTATATATAGAAACACAACCTTCTGATACAACTTAGTTACATACAATGAAGCTCCTTAATATATAAGCTCCTTTAATATAGCTCCTTCTCAGAATATGTGGATTTTTTGAGCGCAGCAGTGTGTAGAGGTGCTGGCGGTGGCCTTATTCCTGCTCATGGGCAGTCTGCTCTTCCTGATCTTCCCACCGGTGATCTTCAGCTTCGTGGAGGGCTGGTCATATGGACAGGGCTTCTACTACACCTTTATAACGCTCAGCACTATTGGCTTTGGAGACTACGTGGTCGGTAAGTAACACTGCAGTGTTTCAAATATCTGTATCTGTACTCCTATTTAAACTTGAGGACTAAGCTTGAAAGTGTTTTCTGTCCTTCCTTTTATTTAATGAATCAACCTGCCATAATTTTCTTTTATTCTGCTTGTGTTGTTGTTGTTTTTTAGTCTTATTTTCTAAGACCTCTAATCTCAATCAGACTTTGTGTGATTCTTCGGTCAGAAAGGTTTAAAACATCTTAAAATACGGTTCCATCCCTCCACTGGATGTGTGAAAGGATGACCAGTTTCCTCTTATCTTTAGTCTACTAAGTAATCTTTAGGTACATGTCTACCAGTGTACAAGGGTCTGATATTGCATATTATTTTTGCCAGGAAATGGCCAGGACAAGCAAAACGTCTCTGTGTACCGTTGCCTAGCAGCAGTGTGGATCATCTTTGCCCTGGCATGGCTTGCCCTTCTTCTCAACATAGGCGCCAGGATCATGGAGCATTTTCTCGGTCTCAAACAGCCTCCTGTGACTTCAAGAGATGAGCAAAGGTCTTCAGTAAGGAAGCAAGAGGAGGGTCTGAGTGCACCAGAAAACCAACCCCAAGAAACGCAGAAGGAAAAAAGCTTCTTTAAAATCAGAATGGTTTGATCCTTGTGGATTAAGACTCTCTGTTATTGTCTGACACGAGCTGTTATTGAGTGTAACGTTCACATTTCAACCAATTTTTTTCAATATCACCGTACATATAACGTGTACTTAATATTCTAGATGTCATACATCACCTGTTGAAAATTATGCCATGTTAATGACTTGTAATTAATAACTTCTATTAATTCAATTCAATTCAAATTTATTTATATAGCACATTTTTACAATTGACATCTATTAATTAAAAATGGCATGGGAGAAATCAACAGAACCCAAATATTTTGGCTCCAATCTGCTATATAAAACCAAAGTCACCACCATATTAATAATATTTTTTCCATCTTTTGTTTTCCCCCTGGGAGTGGATTAGTGGTTAACATGTTTGCCCCACATGTTTGGGGTTTAGCATTTGTTTTCCTCTGTTTCAGGTTTTTCCCTCACCAGTTCAACGCCATGAAGGCTGTCTGGCATCTCTAAATTGTCCCTAGTGTATGAATGGGTGAATGAGGGTGTACTGTGATAAACTAGCCCGCTGTCAAGGGTGTCCTCTCCTTTTTGTCTTTTGTCCTCCCTTTTGGAGGGATACTCCCTGCAACCCAGTGGAAACAGTTCATAAAAAGGAAATAGATTTTTTTGGAGTGTGAATATTTTTAATGTTTGGGAGCGGTCTGGCAAACTAACAGTGGTAGACCAGTGGTTAAGACATTGGACTGCTAACTGGAAGATTGTGAGTTGAAACCACTGGTAGTTGCTTTGGATAAGGATGTCTACCAAATGTAAAGTAAATGTTTTGTGTTGTGGTCCGAATCAAGCGTGGACTCTGCACTGCATATCGTGATGGTGAGGAACAGTTGTTAGAGTCAGCAAAGGACAAAGAATATACTGTTAAATAAAACCAGACTTTTTAGGACTGGAGCATTGGCTTTAGCTCATTGTTGAGGTGAGAGCATCAAACAAAATGCACATTTCAAGCAGCATCAAATCAGCAAACAGATAAACCTAGCAAACACAAGTTTTGCAAACCTAAGAGGGCAAAATTGACATAATGCACAATCAATCCAGTGTGAAACCATTTGAAAGCACAATCAATCTGTGAAACCAACACTGCAATAAGCCCGTCCTCCAAGAAAGCCCAGAATCATGTCTAAGATTGAACTCAATGGTTTTGGCCAAGATTCGATACACCCTTAAGGTAATTTGTGAGTCAAAGACACCCAAATTAAAGTGTAGATCACAGCCCAGATCCTCTTTTGGCAATAGTCATATGACTAAGCACTTGTGTATCTTCACACTCTGTTTGTCAGTAGTGCATTTTGCATTTGCATTCATCCTTTGAGTATTCTTGTTGTGCCTTGGTGTTTGCATTCTCTTTTATTTTTTTACATAGCTCAGGTTACTTCCAGGATAAGCATGCATTCAGTCAATTATCAAAATGTGTTAGAACTTTTACTGAACTGCTATGCATATTTGAAGATCACAAGTGTGAGAATTATTGTTGTATATTCCCAATTTCAGTAACTTGTCATAATGAACATGTGTTCAACATGTGTGTGTGTCTCCTTTTCATCAGCAGTCAGTGCTCAGAGAGAAGAAGAGAGACAATTTAACCACAACAAATTAATTTTATTCATATAGTCTGGTTAATAATGGACATTGTTGCAAAGCAGCTTTACAGGAATATATAAATTCAGGATATATATTAGAAATTTTACTTTTAAATGTATCCCTAATGAGCATGCCAGAAACAATATTGGCAAAGAAAATCTCCCAAAGATGTTCAGAAGGAAACCTTGAGAGGGACCAGACACAAAAAGGAACCGATCCTCATGTGGGTGACACTTTAAACACTTAAAACAGATGATACCGCTTATTGCTATGTTTTTCAACTGGGTTCAAAATCTCTACTATCATGTTGTTATGTATTTACACAGGTGCTAATTGTGTTATTAGTAAATTTTAAATTAGCTTGTCTGATCACACCTTAATAACATTTTTAGTGTACTAAAGAGGCAGTCTTTACCACTCCCTCTCGTTACCTTTCTACGTAGCTTGCTAAATCACAGCCAACGTCAGCCATAATTTGCATAGTATGCCTTAAAGGACGTACCTTGATTTGCCTGTCACACAAACATGGGTAAATCCACACCCAAAACCTATGCACTGTGGAATAGCCACAATTTGGTGAACCTAGGAAGTATAACTCAGGAGCCACTATGGCCTCTATACAGCCTGGAAAATTTTTCAAACAGTCCAATTTTGTTAAATTGTTTTATCTGCTGTTGCTTGGAGCGGGGTACTTGACATATGTCCTCATTGGTGGGGTTATTTTCTGGAAGCTGGAAGGGGACCAAGTGATGAGTGACATTGCTCAGCTGGAGTTGAAGAAAAAAAGGTACCTCCAGGTTTATCCATGTCTTGGACAACATGGCCTGGAGGAACTGGGAGATGTAAGCTATAGAATTTTTTTTGTAAAGATTTTGAAGCAGTAAAACAACATTAGCTAATTGTGCTCTGTGAGTGTTCATTTAATTTTTAAACATATAACAGAAGTAATCACAAGTGATCAGGCCTTGTCCTAGATTTTCGGAAAAGCTGGTGTAGTCTAAGTAGTTTATTTGAATAGCTGGTTAATTGATAGCAAAATGGTAAATTTTATAAATTGATTTTAATTGCTTTTTAACTGCAAACCGAAAGGTCTGTACTTATATGATGATGTATATATGAAAGCATATGTCTTATGCAATATTTTGAATTCTTTGAATCAGTCATTTTTTTTTATTATTTATTAGTAAAAAACACAAATGCAGAAATAACCATTGACTCTACCACTCCCTGTGACTCATATCTGTACTCAAACTTCCATGCAAATGACCAATAGATGAAGTTGGGTTAAAGTTTATATGCTCCTCATACAATTACACACAACAGAGTGTCAAGATCCTAAAATAAAAATTTAACAGATAAACTAATGTCTATAAAATCTCATACTTAATGTTAGGTTATGCTGCATACTTCATGAGCAATTATAGGGTAACTGAATCTCAAGAACCCATTCATTTGCTTCTAACAGTTTATGACCATAGACCTTAATCCTAAAGCACTTCACTTTAATGTATATCCATGGAAAATAATGGTTATAGATTAAAGTGAAGTGTTTTAGGATTAAAAAGTACTAACGGCTGGCCAAAACTCATGTGTTATTAAATAAAAGGTAAGGTATATACTAGAATATGTAAGGAATAGAAAGAAATTCAGCATTAAATCCAGAAAACTGGTTTAATGATTTATCGTTTTTTATCTTAACATAATTATACATGCATAGACAATTTAGAACCCTACTTTTTTTTTTATAGATTATAATACACATACTGTACAATGTACTGTATAATATACAAACAATCCTTCTGACCATACTATCCTGGTTGTTGTGGCCAGTTATTCAAGCTGCATCATATTTACATGGTGAATTACATGCTTTTTTATATTTACATACAGCAACATAGTGGTACACAGCTGGCATCAAGCTATTTTGAATATTGTGAATTCATTGCCATCATGTTATAAATTATATATACTGTAAATGTACAAAACTGGTAGTCTATGTGAAAGACTAAACTACAGTTCATTCTAATTTAGCAAATTGACATGCCAGCGATAACAAATAAAATGTCATGGCAATATAACCTGTTTAATTTTGAATGCAGTCTTTTTCTTGTAATATAAAGGTTATTTAGTTTGTAATATAAAGCTCTGATGCAGGACGGAGGGAGAGTGACACCTTAGTAGAAAGACAGAATTAGTGAAAAAGTGATACTTGTAGATTGATAGTAAAAATATAAAGAGAGAGAGAGAGAGAGAGAGAGAGAGAGATTTTGTTACAGCTACTTAACAGATGTATGAGGGAGAGAAGAGAGTATTGACTGTTGGAGTTTAAATTATGAATATTCAGAGGATATGTAAGTCTGAGGAAGTTTGAAGATTTCTGATAATCCATTAGAGGAAAACTGGAAGCCTGAACAGGTCAAAAAATGTTAAGTTTAAGGGTTATAACATTCCAAGCATTACAGTGGACTTCAGTAGAAGCCATTTTGAGCTTCCATAATTGGAAAACCATAATTTTGATCAGGTACAAAATTCAAAGCACACTAACAGGTCTGTGATGGTCTTAAACCTGAAAGCTATCATATTTGTGGTTACCTAACTGGCTAGCTAATTTAATAGCACATAAAGTAAACTAAGCTTAGATCAAACCATAACCAGGGTAAAGGAATTGAAGGAATGTATATGAATGTGAATTGAATGAATGTATTGAAGGAATATGCATGAGAAAAAATATCACACATATTCCTGCATTGTTGTATACTTTGTATTTAATTCAAGTGAATTTTATTTGTACTTAGACAATAGACGAGGAAGAATTATTTAAAGACACAGAAGAAAGACTTAGAAGGAGTTGTAAAGAGTTGTAATAGAGTACAGGTAAAGTGTATTGAAAGGATTTTCACTGTGAACAGGAGTCCTGGGAAGAGCACAGGACAGTGATTATGATTACTGCAACAGTTTTTCAAACAATAGTGTGGAACTACTATTATACTATTATACTATTATACTATTATAAATACTAGTGGGCAATAATTGTCATTTTTGCGAGGGCCTCAATAGATGCTTTTTTTTTTAACTGTTTCTTTTTTTAAAACTGTTTTTTTAACTGTTTTTTAATCAGATGTTTCTGTGAAAAGGATAAGCGAAGTGAAACTATTAAAAGTGTATGTGCTTTTAGGTGAGACCGCATATTATACAGATTCAAATGTGTTTTATGAATGATAGATTTTATAGATCTGAGATCATGCAAATTTGCCATTTCTT
Source organism: Tachysurus vachellii (assembly GCF_030014155.1). Taxonomy (NCBI): domain Eukaryota; kingdom Metazoa; phylum Chordata; class Actinopteri; order Siluriformes; family Bagridae; genus Tachysurus; species Tachysurus vachellii. The sequence continues at coordinate 9,032,209 of NC_083469.1, forward strand.
CTTAAAAACTACCAGACAAACGGCTAGATTATAAGCAGAGGAATATGGAGATGTACTTTTCCCCACAACTAACATGCTACATGTGACTTGCATGATGACATAAAGGTATTTAATAGAAATTAATTATTAATATAGCAGAACCTGCTAGTGGTCCAGCTGCAGGATCCCACGCTCTCATTGCCTCGGCTCGGGTTCCATTACCAGGCACAGGGCTAACCCAACCACTGAAGAGTTAACTCTCAGTGCCGGTCCCAAGCCCGGATAAAAATGGGAGGATTGCACCAGGTAGTGCATTTGGTGTAAAACCTGTGCCAAATGTAATATACCAGACCACGTGATCCACTGTGGTGACACCGAACAGGGAGCAGCTGAAAGAAAAATAAATTTATATTGCAGGATTGGATGATGGTAGATTGAGCCTCAAATGATTCAATAACAATTTTGTGCCCTACCTGCTACAACCGTCCATTCAAAACAACGGGTTCCCTTATTAGTATAATTGTATAGGTCACAAATGCAAAAATTAAGTCCTAATTAAGTACAAATAGGAAGTAATCACTGCACTACATTCCTGTGACCTCTAGATAGTGTTAAGTAGTTCAATATTATTGTTGAGTTCAACAGGATGATTGGATGGTGCCAGGCAAGATCCTTAAGCAGGTCTCTGAAGCAGGAGCAAGTTTTGGGCATAAACTATTTTTGAAAAGTGTGAATGTTTAGGAAATCCACATGGGACTGTTCATTACAGCAAGAAGCAAGTCACAAAGCCCGAAATAAAGCATCAGGATGAATCAGGCTGAAAGGAGCCACAATAGTAATCCATTCTCATCTGCCACTGATATCACATCAAGCATCACCCTGGAGTGTGTTTGAAGCTTGACAGAATACTTCTGTATTGAAGTTAGTATTAATACAGCTGCTGAGCTACAATATTTTCTATGATCTTACAGATAAAGGGGGACATTACTATTAGCCTGTAGTTTGACAACTGACAAGGATCAAGGTCAGGACTTTATCGGTTTTAATAACTGCTAGTTTAATAATTAGGTACAGAGCCAATACTAAGAGAGGAGTGTAACATTTTTATTGGAGTTTCAGCTGAAACTGGTATTTGCTGAAGGAAATGTGTAGGCACTAGAAGATATGTTGATTTTAAAGAGGAAATTAGTTCAATTAATTTGCTGTGTTGGACTAGAGTAAAGGATTGTATATGCTGTATTGATATAATTCTATTAGTCGGATACTGATATCAGGGTTTTATTGGGTATCCGATTGTCTAAAATTAATACTAAATGTTCATGTTTGCCACATTAAAAGGATGATGTTGATGATGAAGGTGATGATGATGATGATGATGATGATGATGATGATGATGATGATGATGATGATGATACTGGGCATGTATCATAGGTTTCTGAAATTGGTGTGTTCATATGAACATCCACACAGATTTTCAAATGCACTTTGCAATGCAAATAAGGGAAAACAATGACTTGCTTAGTTCTTAGACTATAGTGGTTTGAAATCTAAATGAAGCATATTTAATAATATTATAATGTTTTTATTTGTTTTAACAATTGATACGGTCTATCGTTTAGCTTTAGCTGTGGGATTGAATAATGTTTGTGTGTTTTAACAATTGATACGGTCTATCGTTTAGCTTTAGCTGTGGGATTGAATAATGTTTGTGTGTTTTAACAATTGATACGGTCTATCGTTTAGCTTTAGCATTGGGATTGCTAACATTATTGATGTATAATAAAGGTGCATGTTTCCAGGCTAAATGCAGCTTTCCTGTTCTATAGTACATTTAGTAATCCACAGAATACAATTGGGTAAATAACACAAGAATACACACTACATCAACATTATGATTTACTAATACAATGCCAAGACAAAAAAAGCAGACAAAGGATAAACAACAATACAAATGTGGTTTAGTGTGCCAGTAAAATATCATTAATATAATAATTTTATGTTGAACTGCTTCTCATAAGTCCTTGAGGCAAAAATTAACAGCAATGTCACTAGTAGTTCTGATATGTACCTCATTTTTGGGGGTATGCAATGTAATGTAAATTAATTAAATGAATTAACCATCATGTTTTACCTTGTTTTGGAAATTGTTACAGAATGTTCGAATGTAACACCTTGGTACTAACTTCAGCAAAGAAGTTGATTGTATTAATTTCTACAGAATACTATAAACATTTTTGACTTGAAAGTTGACTAAATTGTTTTTTTTATTGTTACAAGAAAAAGCTATACGGTGAAATTTTCATATGGTGTTGCCATTTACTCTGTTTCAGTTTATGCTGGATATATCTAAAAATGGGATGAGTCTGAAAACTAACAACACTGCTGGCGGCTTCTGGAAGTTCACCAGCTCAGCAGTGTTTGCTGCTACAGTGGTGACAACTATTGGTAAGACAGTACAATAGGCTTGATCTTGTGTTGCAGTTCAGATAATATGACTTATCTTTTTGAAAGTGTTGGGCTTAGTATAGCCTTGGCCTTTTAGCCTGCCTACATAAATATTTGTTTATTCCTACAGTTAAAATACATATGTTTTTGATTACCTCTGTGACTGGCTATGGGTACCTTTCTGTTCTACAAAGGCTACGGGAACATCACACCTAATACGATGCCTGGACAGATGTTTTGTGTGTTTTTTGCCATTATTGGAATTCCACTTAACATGGTGGTCCTCAACCAAGTGGGCAAGTACATGCTGGCAATCGAAAGAAATTTCTGCACCTCAATTGCTAAAAAGACCAACCACCAGGTAAAGCTTCAGTCCTGCCAAAATATTTAACATCTAGCATCAAGTGACTGTCTAAATAAATGTAAATAAATCAGGAGCTTGAACAAATAATTAAAACATTCTAATGTAAACAGAATTCAGTGTTAAAGATTTGCATCTTACAGCCTTTTTGTGATTAGGTTTCTCTTCATTTCATAGAAATTAGTTCTGGTGTCACTCCATTTAGCAGCATTCTTTGGCTCGGCGTTCCTCTACATGGTGGTCCCTATGTTTTTTTTTAAAACATATGAAAACTGGACCTACACACAGGGCATGTACTATTGCTTTATCACACTCAGTACAATAGGCTTTGGAGATTTCGTTGCAGGTAAGGTTTTGAAATCCACACCCACTTTTATACAAACTATAGAAACACCACTCCCATGAGTTCATTTACATACAGTATGTGCCTATCCTCATTTTCTCTTTTTCATCATATCCTTCCTTTCAGATTATAACCCTGACAGTAATTACCCTGACTGGTACGGATGCATATTGGGAGTTTGGATATTTTTTGGCATGGCCTGGCTGGCTTTACTGATCAATCACTCTATTGACCTTCTGGGGCACTTAGATGCTTACCTTAGATCGGCAAAAAAGAATGACAAGATAAACAATTCACAAGACCAGGAGCTACCAGAAACACAGCATAAAGATCCTGAGAAAGAGAAAACAAATCTAGAGGAAGCTGATAACAGTGAATGAACTGTTCATGCAGGACACTTTGGTTAATGCCAACATTCACTCACTCACATGCACATATATAAAAATACAACTCAGATGTATTGTATAACAGGATGAAAAAATCTCACAGATTCTACAGACTGCACACTTGTTAGATAAGATCATATGAAATACTAATTACAATAAATTATGTTGGTCTTTCCAGGTGCACTTTGTCCACGCACTGTAGATGCCTCGTCTTTGACATTTTGTGTCTTCAGAGATATTGTATAGTTTAGTCTAAGCCACTTTTCTGTCTCCCCCTTATTATTTCCCACTGCATTAACTGTGTTCTTACCACTTACCAACAAATCATGTCGCCTTTCACCTTCTCTGGCATTGACCAACATATTTCCCTATAAGAAATAACTTGTGGTCTGATATGATATTAGAATCATTGCTGCCTTCCATTTACAACTGGAATGCGTACAACTCTTTTTGGACTATAGTATCTTTTTAAAGACTATATGTGGAAGCTCCTTAAAATTCAGTGGATCCTCAGCACCAGTAGCAGGACTGACTGGTGACCTATCACCACATAGCAACAACATCCACTAGAGAGCGCAGTGATTCCAGCTATTCATACATCCCATTTAAGTCCTAAAAATGAAAGCATTTTAAAGTTGAACAGAAAAGCTTATTTTTCTTTGTGGCAGTAAGTGTGCTGTATCAAATGTTAATTTTACTCATCCTGTATTTTATTATAATAATAATAAATTATTTATTATTTCATCACATGCTATTATTTTATTATTATATAATACATTTCATTAAATGTAATTATATACACAGAAACATGGGAAACAGCAGTAGTTATATTGAGACGACTCTGAAAGTCGTCCAGTCTCATAAATACCACATAATATATCGTGTTCAACCAAACTAAAACCGACTAAAAAAAAACCCGGCTGCACGGCACTACTTCACATATAGCTTCCGGCATGTTTGGATTTTTTTATCTCCAGATTTTTATTTCATAAAAGCCACACGCTCTGACAAGTCGGTGAAATGAAGCACTTTGTCATGGTGTAGGAATGTTTCTTTGAAATGTACCTTTTTTGTGAAGAGCAAGTCTTTACAATAAACTACAAACTCAATGCCAAATTCATCTTTCAGCTGATTATTTACTTGACCAAAAAGATGATTGCACAGAGCTAAATATTATTTTACAAAATGATCAACACTACTTGGGTCAAAAGTTCCTCTGGTCACTTCCCCCAAATTTATGAGAGTCCAGATGGAAATCCACTCCAGACAGGCTGAATGTCTGCATCCAAATAGTCACACATTTATAACACTGTATTATTGGCTAGCATGTACAGATAGCATTATCTCTATGACTCTATTGAATGTAATGCACTCTCCATGTACAGCAACACTGAAATAAATATTTGTAGACGGTCAAAAATATTATAATAGTACTAATGGGACTCCTAGTACAAATCTACAGTATCCAGTTGAGATTATATGCTGAATCCAGGGTTGTTCACAGTTTTTAATCCTAATATTTGAAGTGCAATTTTTAGGGTTTCCATCAGGACGAATCAGCTCTTGTGTCACATCAGACAGCAGGAGTGCACATTCTGATTAAAAAAGAAAGAACAGGTTCTTATGTATATTTTTTATCCTACAGCAGTTAGAAAGTGTGCGGACACTGTGATGATAAAATATAGCCAAGCTTGGTATTCTGAATAAATTTTGCTCCTGGCAATTTATCATTGTTCAAAGGTTTTTGATCCTGGGCATTGTTTAAATATTTATTTCTTGAGATGACAAAAGGCCTTGCTGGCAGTTAAATAATTAAATAATAATAGCCTATTTAACAATGGAAATGATCTAAAATTGGCTTTACAGAAATATAGAAATGCAGAATAAAAGATTACAAAGTTTAAAATGTTATATTTATCCCTAATGAGCAAGCCTGAGGCAACGGTGGCAGGGAAAAAGTCCCTCAGACAATATGAGGAAGAAACCTTGAGAGAAACCAGACTCAAAAGGGAACACATCCTCAACTTGGTGACACCAGAGAGATTATTTATAGTGTCCTTTCTGCAAGTGTATATAATCATTGTGAAATATCATATTGTCCCACATATTTAGCCTTAAGTTAGGTAAGTGAGTCGGCTCAGCTGCGTGTACCATAGCCACATTTCTAAGCATGCCAAATTTGATCAGTGACTTTTCATTCATAGCAGCAGTATGATACATGATATTATGGGTATAATATGTGATTTTAATATGCAAATTCTGTCTGTGCCTATGCTGCTGTAAGAATGTGAAATACAATATTGCTGAGAGTTAGTGCTTATGTAATAAGACTAAGTATAGATATGCTTGTTGTAGTACTCAGGGGAGTTCAGCACTTTCTCTCCTACACTCAGACACACACCCACCATCATTTCAGCCTATCATCAGGTCCTATTCAGGGGGTCAGTACTAACTGTGTTTATCTTTCTCATGTCCTCCTCTTCTATCTAACCAGTCAGTAAACATAATTCAAACCAACTCCTCTGTTCTCTCTCTCTCTCTCTCTCTCTCTCTCTCTCTCTCTCCATCTTATGTGTTTATCGTGTTTATAGAAATGGACAGTCCTTACAAATTGCTGCTTATAAAACAGATCATGCTAAAAAAAATCTGTATTCTCAAACTCAATATTCAGTAATTTATCATAAAGTACAGTAAAGTAAAGTTCAGTAACTCCGGTCAAACTAACAGGAATGGTGTATCACTAAGTGTTGCCTGCCCCCTGCATCAGACACGAGATGACAGATGAATTTGGTGTGTTCCTGTGATCGACAGAGGAGAGAGAATATGCCATCCCTTCCCATCCATTTGATTCAGGTTTTTTGCTTGTATAATGTAAAAATAGTGAGCCAAAAATTTCTTTCTAATGTTATATAATGCCAAGGACAAAACAAATTACTTTTACTAAAAAGCTCTATTACACATAATAATGGACTCTCAGTTCCCAGCACAGACTCCATGATGGCAAGGCCACAAAAAAGCAATATACATGAAGCATGACGATTCTCCTATCAATGATTAAATACACTGAAACTAGCTGCCGTGCAGCGCCACAAGGCCACAATTGACGTGTCTGTTTTTTTGCGTACACATCTGCTGTTGAGTGCAAAAGTCAGCTTATTCTTTAGGCAAAATTAATAAGACAAATAAAATGTGGGTCGATTTATGGCATTTGGTAGAAGCCCTTATCGAGTGTGGCTTACATTGATTTCATTTTAATACAGCTGAGCAACTGAGAGTTTTAAAGGCCCAGCAGTGGCAGTTAATTGGTGGTCCAAAGATCTAACAATGAACATTGTCACAAATAAGCTTTACAGAAATACGTAAATTGTAGAAATTTTAAAGTTAGAAATCAAGCCCCAGTAAGCAAGCCAGCGACCACTGAACAACTCCATGCAGCAATAGGAGCTGCAACAGCAAACACATCCTCATCTGGGTGACACCAGATAGTGGGATTATACAATAGTTTCTCTTATAAATTTAACCTACATTATATAGCCAACTTGTGTAAACATGAACTTGTGAGCTTATTAACATCTGGGTAATTTATACTATAAAAGTTATATAACTCGAAGTCTACAATAAAAGTAAAGCATTTAAGACAGCTGTAACTGTACAGACTTGCTAATTGTTCCTAAACACATGTTACGATCTGTCCCCTCTAGCTAAAAAACGAACAAACAAAAAACAACACGATTTCAAAAAATGACACAATTGCACTTTGTAAGTTATTGACTTACAGTCAGCTTTAAATACAAGTACAAACATCTCATGAATGTCTGTCAAATATTTCATTAAAGCTCTGTGTTATTGGGCTTATACTGGTGTTAGTTAATGACATAATAACAAAGCTGTTACACACCAAACAAAGCAACGATGCATGACGATGTCTTTGTACTGTATGTTTACAAAAGAAACACAAGTTGCCTTATTGTTCATCTTTGTCCCTAAATCCTGTCTGCATTTAAGTCATTTTACATAATGCCTCAAAACAGAAATTGAGCTTTTATTCCCACACATGAGATTTGCATACCAGCACTATGGCAGGTTCCCTGTGCACACACACACACACACACACACACACACACACACACACACACACACACACACACACACACACACATACACACACATGCACGCACAGACACACACACACACACACACACACACACACACACAAACACATATGCACGCACACACATACACACACACACATATGCACGCACGGACACACGCACACACATGCACTCACACACACGCATGCACGCACTGACACACACACACGCATGCACGCATGGACACACACACACACACAAACACAAACACACACACATGCACGCATGTACGCACACACACACACACAAACACACACACATGCACGCACATACGCACACACTCTCACACACACACACACACACACACACACACACACACACACACACACATGCATTTAAGTCATTTTACATAATGCCTCAAAACAGAAATTGAGCTTTTATTCTCACACATGAGATTTGCATACCAGCACTATGGCAGGTTCCCTGTGCACACACATACACCCACACATGTACGCACGCACACACACACACATGTACGCACGCGCACACACACAAACACACGCACACACATGCACTTACACACACACACACACCTTTTCAAACGTGGACAGACTGTGAGAATTCCTTGCAAGCTATATGCACAATTTAAAATTTCACAGATCTGCAGGAGCAAAGAAGCCAATACATTTGTGTTGGAATACTTACACAGTGACTCATTGAGGGCAGTGTGTTTGAAACGTGTACTAGCACATAACTGCAAGGCTGAAGGGAAAACAAACATGCGTCATTGTTGTCATAACATTGAGGCCAATATGGAGGTGGCAGACAAAACTTGTTTTTGTAGGCAATAAAAGCACCTCTGGTTGGGCGGAGAGCCAAACCATCATGTGGTTCTTTTTCTGAATGATTTAAAATGTATCATCAGGTGAGGCAAATAAGTCTGAGCATCACAGCGCATGCACAGCTGGCACAATTCAACTTGTGGACAATGACCTCGGAAGCAGAGTAAAGAGAAGGATTACCTGTGGTCAAGTTAACTGAATATTATTTAAATCTACTACTACATTACCCGAGAGTATAGCATAGTTGGTTATGAAATTCTCATTTACACCTAATATACTGTGTAAATATAGTTTATGAATGTCAGTTCATCCCTCATATCCTTTGCAAAAATCTTTTTTTAGTTAAGCTTTAAAATCTGGCAGATTATGAATGGGAGATATAATAATATAAATAATAATATTATTATATAATAAGAAATAAGGGGCAAAATAACCCCTTAAAGATGAAAAATAAACCTTTTTGTTACTTAAGAAACTGCTTATTCTCAGTTTTTCACTTACCTTCAATTCAGTGGATTCCTGTTTCCATATATTTCTTTTGGGCAAATATTAATATTAATTGTGTTATGTTCACATCAGGGGTCATTTTGCATGGTACCGGCTCCTCAGTGCCCACACGAACAGAAGAATAGCTTCTTTCCTATGGCTGTTTCTACACTGAACAGCTGATCACACTGCTGTCTACATTTACTTACTTTTTACTTACAACACATAACTTCCATTGCGTTCTTTGCACTACAGTATATTTCATGCATAGTCTATTCTATGCATATATCTACATACATACTGTATATCCTATTCAGCATACACACACATATATATCTATATATATATATATATCTATATATATATATATATATATATATATATCTATATATATATATATATATATATATATATATATATATATATATATATATATCTATATCTATATATATATATCTATATATATATATATATATATAGATATATATAGATATATATATATATATATATATATACACACAGACTGTATATATCCCTATTTAGAATAAAGACCATATATCTCCCTATTTATAATATCTACTGCACCCCCTGTACATAGGACAGGTGCAATTTTCAAGCAACAGATACCCCAATCATCTGTACAAACAATTGTATATGAATTTTAATTATATCAGGAACATACAGACTGCATTGTTCAGGAAAGCAGCACAGTTGAATTAACAGGGATGAATGAACTTTTGTCTGTAAGGTTCAACTGACCCTCAAGGCAGCAACAAAGGAACTGTTAAATGAGTTGGAGACATCAGGCACCTAATATATAGACCCGCCATTAAGAGAGTGCTACATCACTATGGTCTGAAAGACTGTTGTGTACGAAAGAGACCTACTCTAATCGAGAAAACAGAATGAAGTTCATAGGTGAGCACCAGAGCAAAGACCTAGCCTTTTGAAGGACAAACATTGAAGCATCATGTTGTGAGGATGTTCTACTGGAAAAAAGAATTTTAGCAAGAAAAGCTGAAAATTGCTAGAAAAGCTTAAATTTTAACCTCAAGACAGAAATCAGCCAGAAAGATCAAACGCGTTAGTAACTGGATCTGAAAGCAGGACTATGATATTAAGCATAGATCAAAAGTTAAAACATAATGGCTTAAATAAAACAAAGTGAAAGTATTGATGTAACCATCACAAAGCCCTGACCTGACTCTGACCTGAAGCTCTACAGAAATGGCTCCATGTATGTCTGAGCAAGGAGGCCCACAATCCTGACCGAAGTGCACCAGTTCTGTCAGAAGGAACAAGCAAAAAATATTAAATGAAAAGAATGATAAGAAGCTTTGAACTCTGTCAATTATAAGGAACCAAATGCTAAAAACATGCATGTAAACCTGACTGTCTGAAAAACAAACTATCTCTCTCTCACTCATTTTCTACCGCTTATCCGAACTACCTCGGGTCACGGGGAGCCTGTGCCTATCTCAGGCGTCATCGGGCATCAAGGCAGGATACACACTGGTGAGTGCCAACCCATCACAGGGCACACACACACTCTCATTCACTCACGCAATCACACACTACGGACAATTTGAAAAACAAACTGAATAATAATAAAAAAAATAAATCTGTAACTTTACTATTATTGCAAAATGAACTCATTCGGAAATAAAGTATATATCTTGAATGATTTAACACTGGAAATATATGGTAACATGAAATATGTGGAGTCGTGAGAACCAGAGGTTGAATGTCTTAGCCTGGATGAATGTAAATGTAAACAATTCAATATCTCAAAACCTATCATCACATTTTCAACCGAACAGTTCCTAAAGCTCTAATGTCGGGTGGAAGTTCATTCTTCGTTTAAATAACAGGCTCTCTTCCATTATGTTATTAACTGGTTCTATTTTGTGTCTTCTGTTAAGAACAGTTAATCCCACTAAATACAACACAGCGTCAGGACTATGACAAAGACTGAGGTGGAGCTGAAACCATTAAGCAACAAAAATCGGATGAAAATATATCCTGTGTTTCATTTACAGTATCCAAATATAGGACATGTTTCTGCATGACTGACAGAGATCACGTGCTTCCTGCATTAAATCTCTTTTAATGACTGTAGTAGAGTATAATAAATAAGAATGAATGAAGGAACAAGCAAAAACGAATGAATAAGTGAATGAATGAGTGAATCCTGGTGTGACCCTGAAATATTTCCAGAAAGAAATTTCAAAGCTTTGTACTCATTTACTCACTGATGCAGAGGGTTTGTGAAATGTGATATTTCTAAAGATGAAGAAGGACCAAATTGAGCAAGGTGGATACTAAAAACATCTTTGGACTCACATGACTCACAGTTTAGATTAAAATAGAATTAATTATCTTTTTACAGTATTTCTCTGGTGGTTTTAACCCACACACTGCTGGTTCATAGATGCTTGAGGGTTGAAGTCAGTCAAATATCATTTCCTTGAGTCCTGTGGAAAGTTACCTACTATCTACAAATGAATTTTAGTAAAGGAAACATTCATTTATTCATTAATTTATTCATCAACAGTGAGAGGTTTATCCCGGTCAGGGTAATCGTGGATCTGAAGCACTGTAGCATCTACGGAACACTGTACACCAGCACACATTGTATAACATAACACACATAGTGACACACAGTCACTCACACAGATCATCTATTAGAATGATTTAATGAGGAAACCTAAAGTGGACAAAGGGAAAATATACAAAATATTACACAACAGGAACTCAAAGTCCTGGAGCTGTGAGGTGACAATGCTACCTGCTGTGTCAGTCTAATCAACTTAAAGTAAGGGAAACAAATATTATACACTTTTGATTTTGTTAATCAATTTAACATTACTTACAGTGCACATGCCTACTTCAAATTTAGACACATAAAATAGTTTGACTTTGCACAGAAAAAAATTCTTACACTATATTTAAAAAATAATAGAAAAATTCAATAGTTTTTAGTCTAGTGTTTATGAATACATACTTTTTGTTCATATGTATAAGCACAATGTCAAAAGACATGTGTGCAAATTACAGCTTTGTGTGTGTCATGTGTTTTTAGAGCGAGGCAGATGTAAGTGCAGGTATATTTATTTACAGTGAAACAAAGACAGCACAATGACTGAAACAGGATGAGGCAAGACAATAACATGAGTGTTGACTTACGCTACTTGGAGAACAACATGATACAGGTTTATATGGCATTGTGAAACTATGTCACTGTATTAGTCCCAAGTTCCTTGTAGTTTTTATGTCTTTACATATACACCAACTTTGAAAGTTGGGGTTAGACCACAGGGTCAAACATGATGCAGTGCCCCTGCAGTGGAGACTACTAACTAGTGCATTAACATTTCAGCTACGTCTATCCCTAAGCTTAATGCAGAAGGTATTCCCAGGCGGTCTAACATCTATGTAACCAGTCTCAACTCTATTTAGCTTCCAAGATCAGATGAGCTTGGGCGTTCTCAGAGTATAATGCGCCAGCTAGATATGGCTGAAATTACACTAAAAAACTTCTTGTCTCATGCCTTGACTTGATTGACTCTTGACATGCGACATGAAATTACTTTTTGGTGAAGTAGTCCAACGCCATATTGACACTAACATTACAGAATACCCTCACACCACACCCCTGCCTAACCACACCAAATGGGGCAGAGACGTCATTAGTTAGGAGGAGGAATTGTGTCCAAAGGGGAGCAAGGAAGCAGATCAACATCCTCAGTGGAACAGGAAGGTGAAGCAACATATCATTGATGTTCTGACATTTGAAGAGGAGTAAGGAGATGAATTGACGCCCATATTGACGGTGTGAGCCTTAATGACATCCTCTGTGGGGCAGAGGGAAAACGGAAGGTCTTTAGCCAAGCAACAAAGCAGCACAAACTTCCTCAGTGGGGCAAAGAAAATGGGATATGGCCCCAACTTGGTCAGGAGCCATCTTCTCAAAAAATATTTCCAAGAGGCTCATGGGTTTAAGCCATTGCCATGTGTCATTTATCCAGTCTCCCTTCCTCTTTTGCACTCACATGAGGCAGTTCTTCTCCAGGAGAGTTCGCTGTGTTTCAAGAGCCTTGCAGCATCCATGCTTCAGTCGTTTTATCTGTCACATATTTGTGGAGGGAGATGCATGTGCAGGTATGTTTATTGACAGTAAAACAAACACTATGACACAGGAACATGGCAAGACAATAACATGAACATGGTACACATAAGGGTGACTGACTAAAGAGAAGCAAGGTTAAATACATAAATACCTGACATAAATAATTGTGTAATTTGGTCAACAATGTGATACAGGTGCTCCTGGCCATGTGACATAATGCATGCAGCGAGCCGAGCATGTGATATGAAATGGCTTGAGGGTAGTCTGGTAGCGTATCAGGGCTACCACGACAGAAGCAGACATATGCACTGAACGTATCTGAAACAAAAAAAAGGTTGGAACACAAATTTACCCTTTCACTTTTTATTAATAAAATATATTTTTTGCATTTTTTGTGCCATTTGAATAAAATTTATATGACTTATATAACGTACATCCTTCTGTATTCTGTGTTGATTATCCTATGCAGGGTTGCAAGGAACTTTGAAGGATGCTAATCCCTTGCAGGGCATAATCACATACACACACTACAGACAATTTAGAGATATCTGTGGACCGAGGGAGGAAACCACTGAAGCATAAGAAGTACAAACAAACCCCACACACAGGGTGGAGGTAGGAATCAAATCCCCCATTCCCAGGAGGCTCAAGGCAACTGTGTGAACGAGTAAGGCACCAGAGGTGTGGCTCAGAAGGTGTTATTTAATTTTCTATAACAACAGTTTAATTGTTTCATGTGTTCAAATGCTACCACTAGTGGGCCCTTGAGCAAGGCCCTTAACACTCAGCTGCTCAGTTGTATAAATGAGATTTATGTAAGTTGCTCTGGATAAGGGCTTCTGCCAATTGTAACTCAAAACAACTCAAAGCTGTAATTGCTTCTGTTGGTGCTTCTATGGCATAAAGGGTTGGATTGTTACCAGATAATTCAGTTTTTGATCTGGTCCCAAAGAAACCAGCTCAGTCATTGAGGGGTTAAGTGTCAGTGCTAGTCTAAAGCCCAGATATAATGGGAGGGTTGTGTCAGGAAGGACATCCGGCGTAAAAAAGTGCCAAATCAAAATATGTGGATCGGACGATATGTGGTGGCAACCCTGAAATGGGTTCAGACAAAAGACAACAACAAGAAGAACAATTCAATTTAATTTGCAAAGATTTCGAAAAACATGTTTTTTTAGTCATTGCGTATAAACTGATGACAAAATAAAGCCAAGCCAGTCTTTTTTTATTATTAATTCTACAACCCAATACAGTGCACAGAGATGAAGGGGTCTGAAAACTTCCTGAACACAATGTACATGTTCTCTAGTCTCTAGTCTTCAGCCTGATACGGAACTTCCCTTTGGATGAGTGATCTTCCCCTTAAAGAAAGAGTTTCCCAGGATAGATTTACAAGGGAAAGCCTTTAGTGAAATATTATCCCACTCTGGCTTAGTAGCAAGAAACAAAGGTAGGCCTATTTACAGCCCCATATCCCTGACAACATGCTACATGCAATTATCAAGGATAGAAAACAATGATTATGCTTAAAAGTAATAATTTGGAAATTATTTATTTATTATAGTTACTATAATAATTACATAAGTAAGATCTTTTTAAATATGCTCAGTGTATTATAGTATATAATATTATATTCACATGTTGATGCAGGACCAAAATAGCACAGATGTCTTTCTTTTCTAAAGCCTCTGTAGGAGTCCGAACAGAGGGCAAATAAATAAACATGACTACAATGTTTGAGAGTGCATAGCTTCACCATTCCTGGGAAAAAAGGACCTGGTATTAGTATTAGTATCAGTATTAGTATTAGTATTAGTATTAGACCTAAAGTCTGTCTGCCATTTGGTCTTATTCCATAACCCAAGAATATTAGTTCAGGATTAGGGAAATGTAGTAGTGCTCTCTCCGGTTGGATTGCAGTACAGTTGTTAAAATATTTGTGAAACCAGTTAAACCGGCTTTTTTTGTGTGTCTTAAATACATGCAAATTTTCTGATATGTATCTGTTTGTTTACAATTTTCAAAATAAATGGTAACACTTTAATTGAGTCCTAACCACAAGTCTGACAATCTGTATACTGATATAACAGTGTCATGTTACTATTATTGGTACGTTGTCATGAATTTTGAGATACAGATGGCCAGATTTTATTTATTTATTTATTTTCATTCATTCATTCATTCATTCATTTTCTACCGCTTATCCGAACTTCTCGGGTCACGGGGAGCCTGTGCCTAACTCACACACTCACACACTACAGACAATTTTCCAGAGATGCCAATCAACCTACCATGCATGTCTTTGGAGTACCCGGAGGAAACCCCCGAGGCACGGGGAGAACATGCAAACTCTACGCACACAAGGCGGAGGCGGGAATCGAACCCCCAACCCTGGAGGTGTGAGGCAAACATGCTAATCACTAAGCCACTGTGCCCCCCCCCCCCCTATTTATTTATTTATTTATTTATTTATTTATTTATTTATTTTGTGGACACCCATATGTGGGCCTATCCTGAAACATTGCCACAAAGTATAGGAAGCATCCAATTGTATAGAATGTCTTGTAGAATTAAAATTTTCTTTAATTTCAACTAACAGGTCCAGAAATGGTTGAGCATGGCAATGCCCCTGTGCACAAAGCTGGAAGTTAGACTGGAAGAACTCACGTAGCACAAAGACCTAACCTTAACCCCACTGTATAATTTCCAAACACGTACAGAATAGGCCTCCTCACCCGACATCAGTTCATGACCTCACTAATGCTTCTTATGGAAAAATCTCCCAAACCATGCTCAAAAATCTAGTAGAAAGTCTTCCCAGAAGAGTGGAGAGGTTGAAACATTATGTTTAACATATGGGTCCATGAATGGTTTAGGATATCAACAAAAACCTTCTTTCTTTTAGTCGTTTGAAGACAGCCAATGACTCCAATGAATCTTTGAATCTTCCAAAGAAGATCTTCCATCTTCCTTTACCCTCTGGACACCAGTACACCAAAAAGTCTTGATGTATGTCTTTCTTGTATTATGAAGGACAATGGATCCTTCATAAAACACGTTGAGCCATCAGCCGTGATTATATTCCTAACAAATGTAACTTCCATAATAATACTTGCTATTTATATAACCACATTCCTTTTAATAGTTTAAAAGCAACACATTAAAGAGAATGTGCTTATATCCATAACAAGTGTTATATTCATAATAACACTTGTTTGAAATACTGTATAATCATGTTTCTTCCTATTTTAATGCATTCTATGAGGGATCATTTATGACAATTTGTTGATAACTAGTTTACATTTGGCAAAGCGTAGCTGGTAACATGAGATGTCATAGCATCAAACATGACAAAGATAAAATATGGAGTACAAATAGAGTGTTAGCAAATGTGGAGACAAAAATATAATTAAAAACATTTCTGTTGAATCTCAGTAATCAAAACTAGTTTACTCTACATTTGGCCAGTTTTGATTCAATATTGACTGAATAACTGATGAACAGCTTCTCAGAAAGGACTAACTTTAGGATTATTCTACTGTGAATAGCGGCATATTGTTTTGAAGTGTGATAGAACAGTATAATGTTAGCTTTGCAGAAGGTAACATTATACTGTTTTGAAGTGTGATAGAACAGTATAATGTTAGCTTTGCAGAAGGTAATTGTGGCCCCTGGAACAAGAGCTCCGTCCTTTCTGCTTTTCTTTCAATACCTAGCCATGGTGGCCCACCGGTAATTACCCTCGGTGGGGGAAGGACCCGGGGGTGTTCACATCCTGCAAGAAGAAGCAGAGATGCATGGAGGGAAAAGGGGTTCACAGCACATCTCTCATCATCTTGCTTGCTTCCTCTCTGGGTTCACCCTCTTTCTCTCTCTCTCTCTCTCTCTCTCTCTCTCTCTCTCTCTCTCTCTCTCTCTCTCGAATACACCTTCTTCACTTAATCCATATAATAATGCATTTTTCAAAACAATGCAAGCTTGTTAATTTTATTCCTAGAACAAAGAAACGACAGTCACTTGGGCTCCACCTTGAAAGCCAGCCACGTCAGTAGGTGTATTCTTTTTCAAAAAGTTAGTGAAAATTACGTTTACGTAGTACGTTTTATTTTAGTGACTGGTGGTGTGAAAAACTACACAATCAACTATTTGATAATTTAATAATTTATACCTGATTCTTTCAAAATATGTAAAATTAAACTATTACAACCTTATGTAACTTATGTACGTGGTCAACTTAGAGTTACAATATTTAAAAAAAAAAATTGTGCATTATGAATATCTATTTACAGTCAGCTACAGTCACATTTGTTATCCCACTGGTCACAAGTGTGACCTTATCATGTTTCTGTTGTAACTGTTGTTATGAAATAATGACATAAACATGGCAATATACTCATATATTGCAGTTTTATCTGCATTACTACATGTTTTACTTAGCTTTTTATGGCACTCTGATGCAGGCATTGTCACGTAAACGTCTCTAATCATGTCACACCAAGACGATATACAATTTAATTTATAGTTTGCCTTTTAGTAAAAAAACAAAAATGTTTTTAGAAGTTTACAATCTCAAAACAAAGCCTGTTTCCCATTTTTGTCTGACAAAAGTGGAACCCGATGTGTTTTTCAGTTGATGTAGATCATTTGACTCAAGGATAGGCATGTTGTTAGATTAGAGATGCTCACCATGGGAGTGTTTATTTGAGTTACTATAGCACTCCTGTAAGTCTGAAACAATCTGGCCATACACGCCCGACCTCTCTTATTAACAAGGCGTTTCCACTCACAGAGCTATCACTCACTGTATGTTTTTTTTGTTATTGTTGCTGTTGTTTTCCACACCATTCTGTGTAAACTAGAGATTATTCTGTGTGAAAATCCCAGATCAATGGTTTCTGAAATACTTATTTAAACGGGATACTGATGTAAACATTATTTAAAGCTCCAGGCCAGTATTTGCATGATTGTATGATTGGATAATTGTATGAATATGTAGATGTAGAGATGTTTCTGATAGTGCAAATGTGAATGTATGCCATATATACAATAAGACATTTTTTTAATAAGACAGTTTTTAGTGTGTGTTTTTGGAATCAAACCAAACCAAAAAAAAGTCTAATTTTAAAATTGGCCAATAATTCACTGGCCCATTCCTAAACACTTTTGGGACATAACAGATACTGGAGTGTTGCTTTACATGAGCAGGTCCAGTACATATACCTACATTGTCAAAAAAAAGGTATTACATAGGTACACGACTGAGCTCTAAAATACAAACTATACAATTAATCATTCAAAGTTGCATGAGTGATTACTGTCCAATTATCTGACTTAAATGTACTCCTCTAAAACTGTTGCTGAAACAACAGGGTAAAAAGACTCACCCGTTAAGAGTGCAGGTACAATTTCAAGTCTTTACTCCTTAACAATTAAATGCACGGGTGTTTCTTTACCGTCCTCAAGTTACATATCTCAGGTTGGATTAATAAACAAATATACTGACAATATGTCTGACTGGGGGGCACGGTGGCTTAGTGGTTAGCACGTTCGCCTCACACCTCCAGGGTCGGGGTTCGATTCCCGCCTCCACCTTGTGTGTGTGGAGTTTGCATGTTCTCCCCGTGCCTCGGGGGTTTCCTCTGGGTACTCCGGTTTCCTCCCCCGGTCCAAAGACATGCATGGTAGGTTGATTGGCATCTCTGGAAAATTGTCCCTAGTGTGTGATTGCGTGAGTGAATGAGTGAATGAGTGTGTGTGTGTGCCCTGCGATGGGTTGGCACTCCATCCAGGGTGAATCCTGCCTTGATGCCCAATGACGCCTGAGATAGGCACAGGCTCCCCGTGACCCGAGGTAGTTCGGATAAGCGGTAGAAGATGAATGAATGAATGAATGAATATGTCTGACTAGTAATAATTCTGATTTCAAGCACATTTTGCAATACACATGTAACGATTTCAATAGTAAAATGCTTCACAACCAATTTTATATCATTAATTTGTCAATTACCTATTTGCCTAAATTCCTAATTTTTAAAAAAAATACTTTTTATTTTGCAGTTTTGGTACTGGCAAAATGTTCTGATTAAAAAGAGAGAGGTCTAAAAAAAGAACAACAATTTTGCATTACAATAGTGAGAAAGTACATTTCTGTGCTAATTCGGGTGCAAGGCTTTTAATTTAAATGTTAGGCTATTTTACTCTGGTGTTGATGTCATCTTTATATTG
This sequence comes from Tachysurus vachellii, assembly GCF_030014155.1. Lineage (NCBI taxonomy): Eukaryota > Metazoa > Chordata > Actinopteri > Siluriformes > Bagridae > Tachysurus > Tachysurus vachellii. The sequence continues at coordinate 9,051,496 of NC_083469.1, forward strand.
AGACTCTGTCTAAATTGTTTCCTGTGAAACAGCTGGCATTTTAGGTGTTGGATTTATGAGGTGCCAAACGCCCAAGCATATAAAAATCTGCCTCTTTTGGTAAAAAAGACAAAATGCTCAGAAGTGGTTAATGGTATCCAGTGGTGTGCTATTCATTTATTACTAGTTTGAGAGTAAAAGAATGAAGGCATATATGTTATTAAAGTATAAAAGCTTTGAATGCATAAACCTCATCTTCACATTCATGTTGTTTTAAAGATTAATACATACTAACAAAATGAGCACAGACTTGGCTACACTTGAGAAGGCATGATATGAACATAGTCTTTTGGTTATGGGAGGAATCCAGATAGTACGGAGCATTCTGACCTTATTACGTCCAGTTATGCAGATTAGTAAAGTAATGTCTTAGAGCCTGCCATTATTTGTGGGTCAAATAAAACTGTAATTATACTGTACTGTAAATACCTGGGTAATTTTTACATACTAAGAAAGAAAATACAAATTGATGAGGCGGTTAATATAAAAAGTTTACTGGACACTTTTGCACACTTTTTGTGGCAACTGGTGAAAATAACCACAGCTCTGAATTACAACCAGCACATCTCTGTGGTGCAAAAGTGACACTGTTTTTATGATTGAATTCCAGCTTGTCCCCTGTCTTGTACCCCAAGTCCCCAGGGATAGGTTCCAGGTTCCCTGTGACCCTCTGTAGAATTGTGGTACAGAAATTGTTGCATGGATGGACACTAAAGTTCCTATGATCATAACAACAACAGACTAATATACTTACATCTGTATGCTTACTACTGAAGTCTACAAATATCCAGGACCACATTCCGCATGGATTTCGCTATGATTCTACGCCAACTTGTGGTAGAAGTACTTGCCGTGACCATATGTAGGAGTACTACATTGCAAAAAAGGCATATATAAAATGCAAGCTAGAGGATTTTTCTATCTAAAGGCAGAAAAAACCTCTCCCTTTCCTTATGTCAACTACCCACTTAGCCACAACTACCTACATTTCTGTGGTCATGGCTAAATTTGTAGTTGACGTAAGCTTTGTACTGTACATGGTGTTACCAGACATCCTGCCAAAGTCCAACCAAATAGGAGAAAATGACGGGGTAAAATACAGGTAACTACACTATTCTTTGCAGTTGATAAACCAGAAAAACTACAGACATGGGTTCAAAACAGTTGTCAAAATGAACTTTTGTGTCGCAATGTTTCGCTGTGTTGTAGTAGATATCAGTTGATACAGTTCTGGTTCTGGTATGCGAGTTTTAAGGGAAAGTAGTGCAAACATACTAAAAAAACTACTAGCAAGCTAATTTGGTTTGTAAGTGACAATAAAAATAAAAAAGTACTAAATGCTACTGGTCGTTCATTGTATTCCGACATATTGTGCACCTTTCTGTTTTGCCAGACAAACTTTATCTGCTGTTTTATACTCAGATGTCTCCATAATGATGAAGAGTGCTCATTGTACAATAACATTCCCACAGGATGATGAATGTGAAATTTATTTACATTTTTTAGTCTACGGTGTGGCATTGAGTCATCAGGTGTGGCTCCTGCTTGATTGGAATGAAGACCTGCACCTACAACAACCCTTTGTGGATAAGATTTAACCCCTGGTTCAAGTCCTTGTTTCAAAATAAGTATAAATATATATATAGTTTGTTTGCACTCGGATTGATCAATTGTCAGTCATTTTATAGACACATCCCAAACACCCCTTTACATTCTTATAAATCATTACAAGAAGTTGCATGTTTAGAAAGGTGTAACTTGACTTTTAAGCAGTTTAATGTTCAGGTGCGCTTGAAGCGAATTCTTGACTAATAGTAACTCATTACTAGTTAGAGTTCTAGTCGAACCTCCATAAGATTTGTGGGAGGAGTTCAAATCCTATTCAACTATATATATATTCAATTCAAGTCTGAATTAAGAAATGGTATGACCAGTTGTAGGGGTGTACAGAACAGACTAAAATCTTTTTCATACGCTGGGGAAATATATTTAAAGTTAAATGTATTCATGTCACTTATTTTAATGTCTGTAAACTTTATTTGTTTCAGGTGGTAAATGTTAACTTTTAAAGCACCCCCCTTATCAATACCACCAGTCTCCAAAATTGACACCCTGCACTAACAGCATTACATCTCTCTCTCTCTCTCTCTCTCTCTCTCTCTCTCTCTCTGTGTCTGTGTGTATTGTGGTATTGTGAGTGCTCTCTCTCTCTCTCTCATTCTCTCTCTCTCTTTCTCTCTCTCTCTCTCTGTGTATTGTGGTATTGTGAGTGATCTCTCTCTCTGTGTGTGTGTGTTTGTGTGAATTGTGTGATCTCTCTCTGTCTCTCTATGTGTGTGTGTGTGTGTGTGTGTGTGTGTGTGTATTGTGGGTGAGCTCTCTCTCTCTCTCTCTCTCTCTCTCTCTCTCTCTGTGTGTGTGGTGTGTGTGTGTGTATTGTGGGTGATCTCTCTCTCTCTCTCTCTCTCTCTCTCACTCTCTCGTGAAAGACTTTCCCCAAACTCAGCAGTATGTTCTATGCTTCTTGGTGTCGTGTTATAGGTTAACGTTGTGTTGTCAGGCTTCGCCAATCAACTTGTGCATTATTGTGTACCTCTGGGCCACCGTAGCAGACCGCGCCCCCTTTCCCTCCTGCTACAGTCAGGCGCTTTAATCAAGCGGTGCGCTTTTAAGTCCGTGCGCACATGGGCACGGATATGGACATTGATGGGTGCTTACGCACACGCACACAAACACTTACACACGTCTCCACACTTTTCTACCAAGCGCTAGAACGAAAGGTGCACATGTGAATTAGAAAGTAGAGAAGTTGTTTCTTTTCCCCTGAGAGAAAGCAAAAAAAGAAGCGTCGTGGTTTGGAGCTGATTTACGCAGCTGGAGAGATCGGGCATGTTCTTAGAAACCCTGCACCCTGTTTAGGGCTTAAGGATGGTTGATAAAGGGCCCTTACTGACCTCGGCTATCATCTTCTACCTGTCCATCGGGGCTGCAATCTTCCAAGTGCTCGAGGAGCCAAACTGGAAACTGGCAGTGAATCAGTACAATGAGCAGAAGGAGAGGATCTTGAGAGATTTCCCGTGTCTCACTAAAGCAGATCTAAACAGGATCCTGGAGGTATGTGGTTTTGGAGGTCCTCTCTTTATCCTTTTGTTTTGTTTTTGCCTTTAGGTAAACATTTGAAGATCTTTTTCTTGGGGTTTTATAGGTTTTATATGGAACGAGAGTTGAGAGTTGAATCCTCCAGTGATCATAAACAAGTTACAGACAGGGAAGTGCATTGAATTGAGCTTTTATTTGAAATGCATTTGAATACGAAGTTGTCAGTATTAGTACTTTACTGAAACAAAGCTGTCAAGAAATTAGTGTATTTAGGGTTTTTTAAAATTATATATATATATATATATATATATATATATATATATATATATATATATATATAAATAAAATAAGCTTTGTTTATAAATATTTTATATATATATATATATATATATATATATATATATATATATATATATATATATATATATAAAAATATATATATAAATATTTTTATTTATTTACTTTTTTTTTTTTCTGACCTCCTTTTTTCCCATTTAATCAGGGCTCATTGAGTCTTTTATGAAGTCCTAGACAGTTTTGATTAATGTTTGATATTAGACACCTTTTAACAAGAAATCATGTTAAGCCAATTGTTAAACGCTGTATTAAGTGCCCTGTTGCATCATACTGTTCAGGGACTTCACATGCATACACGTGCTGCTGAACATAACATCCCAATATCCAGCAGCAAAACAGAAAGGGACATGCTTGTACCTGTTTACAACTCGTAATCTCTTGATATGCTCAACGTTTTATTAACGACAACCGTTTGCTTACCTACATAGCACGAACTCTCACAATCCACCTACAGGACCTATGGTTTCTCTTTGTGAGAAGTAGCTTGGAACTTCGTGCCATTATAATCTAATACAGCTCATCTATTTAGTTACTTACGGTTTATTGAATAGTTTTGTTGTCTGGACTTCCCATCCCTGTGGGAAGGGGCTGGTGGTGCAAAATGTCACATGTTTAATTCTAAACGTTTCAATTATTTTATTTGAATGCCGAGCCAAAGTTTTGCAGAAGTTTATCACTGTTTTGGATTCCTCAGCAGATGTGAGTCTGCTTGGTGTCAATCTGACCTCATAAAAATGCCCAAGATGTACTTTGGCTGTCACTTTGGTTGTCTAAATGGCTTATGGTGTTAAATTGGTGGTTAAATGTCGTCCATTTTGCATCATGCAATAACACTTTTTTAGTGTTTTGACTGTAACATTCATTAGATATCAGAGTCTAGTGGAGCATGAGTTGGGCTGCTTTGTGCTCACATAGAGTTCATTGTAGAACCTTGAAGCAAATGCTGCAGCTGCAGATAAACTGAAGAAATATACAGATAACAAAATAAATGCTCATTCATTTTATTACATTAATGAGAAAAGTGCCTGAACTTGGGCTGATCTAGGGCTATTGCACTGTGTTTCAGATTTCAGAATTTTTGCTCAAGTCTATTATATAGACCTCAAAACATGTATGTGTGCCAGAGTGAGTACACTGGGTATGTTTAATTCTCTAACACCCTATATCCATGTCTCTCTTAAGCCTGAACTGAGTGTCGAAGGATGTAAAGATTTTTAGCAGGTGTATTTGATGATCAGGCAGACCAGAGGAGACATGCAGAAACATGTTCAGACCCCCGATCTTACTTGAGCCTCAAGCGTCTCCATAATTCATGACTCTTTACACCACGCCCCCTTTCCCCCCCAAACTAACGTCCATTCAGTGAGAGAAGAAAAACATGTTAGACCCCCATCCCCCTCTTCACTTCTCTTTTGTCACGGTTCACAGACGGCAGATCGGCTTGGAAGTGAAGGTTGGGTACGAGTAGGAGTGGCTTGGGGGTGTCCTGAGGGCTCCTTTGTGTGTCTGCTTTAGACAAGCACCACATGACAGCTGGGACGAAGCATATTAAATATGCTGTGTGGTTATTACAAAATGTCTAGAATGATTACTGTTTTTTTTAATTTTTTTATTAACACAAGTACAGACTTAGTTATTCGCTAAAGGGCTTCTGGCTTTATGACTTCTGAAGGATTCATTTTCAAATATGTTTTTTCTTTGATTATTTTCTTTTATGCTATAGAATTATGCTAACAAGCAATCATACATCTTCAGGTTAAAGTCCAGTGTCATCTCTAACCTTCCTACTTATACGAGTGGGACATGCAGGTGTTTTGTACGGCTTTATTTTCCATTAACACCGGCATTCTTTGGAAGTGGCAAATAATTAACCTTAAGAGCAGTAGTAGTACACTTCCTTCAGACAATGTTCTTGTAAATGTAACTTATTAGACTTATAGACATAGAGTTGCTGTTCCTCAGGGCTGATTAACCAGAACACAGTTAAACCCTGTTAAAGCTTCACAAGATCATTACATGTGCATGAATAGATGTTCACAGCCCTTGTAATGGCAAGTTCATCTCATGTACTGTAAAGTTCATTTTCTGCTTCTGAGGTCGCACTTTTCTCTAAAATAGTCGGAGAAAGCCATGCTTAGTATCAGTTGCTGATTCTGCTCAAGTTGTCTGAGAAGTGCAATGCAGTGATGCTCAAAACAGCTGTTAAATTTTATACTGCAGTGAGTTACAGAGTTCAAGACACACTGCCTAACTGTAGTTATAGATTATCTATCTATCTATCTCTATCTATCTATCTATCTATCTATCTATCTATCTATCTATCTTACGTGGCTTATTCATAGCAATAAAGCAAACTAGCCATGGATGACCATGTCCAAATTCCTCTGAAGATCATTAACTTTACAAAGATATGATAGTGTTTATGACCAGCACTGAAACTGAAACCATGCCAAAGACCTTTGCAACCATTTTCTGTTATTTCTTAATTGACCTAGATAATGATGTTCTGGAGCTCTGCGTCTACATCTGCACTCATGTTGTGTGCGCTGGAGTCTATTTATTTATTTATTTATTTATTTTAAATTTCATATTACTCGTGTCATTTGTAATGCAAGTTGTCCTCTTTTGTGCTTGCCAGTAATGACGTTGTAATTTGCATTTAATTTGGGACTGATTTGACAGTTTGGTGACCCAAAAAGTTCATGGTAACATCAGTTTCCCGGTACAGGTGTAGATGGGATGAAATGTTTTGTGATCTGATCGCTCAGAAAATGGTCAGGGACCCTGGTGGCTTTTCTCTAAAAAAAAAAAAAAATGGGCTGATTAAAAAGAAAAGTACAAGTAAAAGCCATGAAAAATCTTGAGTAAAAATGAAAAAGTACCAAAAAACAGAAACTCAAAAATGAAGTTAAAGATTTGGAAATTGACTGAGTGTAATTTTTTGTCTGACAGAGTGAACATTAGGGTTTGCACAAAGTTGGTGGAAATTGTGTGTTTCATAAAGAAAATCAAAAATCTTGTCAAAAGAGCAATATTACTTGTACTGTCTTAGCATTTTGCAGATGCACTTGTGTTTATCTCTTTTATACAAGCATTTGAGGGTTAAGGTTTGCTCATGTGCCCAGCAGAGGCAGCTTGATGGTATAAAGAATTTTACGATTAATGTTACATCTACTTTAATCTGGATAAATATGAAAACTCACTTTTTCTCTGTTTTGGGCTACCATCCACCCTGAGATGATGTTTTTGTCTAGCAGAAATGGAGCTTTTCTAAAACACACACAAATGGGTACATTTGAAAATGCTGATTTTGTGTTACATGTATGTGAACTGAGAAAACAGAAATGAAAAAACAATGATGTATTTTTAGTCAGGTGATTCAGTCTTGTGACCTATTCAATAAAGAAACAACTTTATAGTCTTGGTTTACCCACAGCTCAACCTCTTCATCTTTCCATTTAAAAAACAAACTTGGGCCTTTCCACCACAATGCAGAATTAATTCAGGGACTGAAAGCAAATAAACGCCTGGAGGAAATGACTCAAGCCAAAACGTCTTACATTTTAATCCATGAACAGTATTGCAATTTTCAGAGTAGGCAAGCAATTTTGGAAAAAAGAAACCACCAGTGTAGATGAAGAGCGTTTTCAAATGCAGTTTTCAGATCTATCTGGATAAACGTGGACGTATCATGAGTTTGAAGTTCTTTCACTGACAGGTTGGTCTGTCTTTACTGAAAGAGAACGATGCAGCATCACTTGCATTCTTCTATATAGTCTGCTCAAACAGATCCGTTTCCAAGGATTCTACTTTAATGCTAATACCACGGTCAACACTAGCATGTTTGTCGTCTTGCTAACTTGCCAAGCTGAGACCATGTTGAATTTGTCAGTAATAACACACTGAATCTTATGGTGAGTGAGGGAAGAAGCCTGTGTGCTTTAATTTTGTTGTGTTGATTACATCATTGTACGTGAGGCAGCAATGTTCGCTGTGACACCAGGCATTTACATTTACAGCATTTGGCAGACACCCTTACTTAATTACCTTACACCCAGACTTGATTTTTATCCCTTTTTTATGTAATTGAGTTTTAAGGGCTTTGCTCAGGGTCAGTAGCAGCCTGGTGGACCTCAGATTCGAACTCACGACCTTCCAATCAAGTGTCCAAAACCTTAACCTCTAGACTAACTCTTACCACATCAGGGTAGCACAAAGACCCTAAATCCTTTCATATTCACTTCATTTTCAGTCTTTATAGCATTTAATATTGTTCTAGGATCTGTGGAATATGTTGTAAAATTAGCTTCATCTGTAGACCAACAGGAAAGGCAAAATCCTTATGTAAATTTTGTAAGGTTTGTCAGGATAACAAATATCTCCATTAGAAATACTACTACATTTCCTCACTTGTGATCAGATTAGTTGATCACATGTTTAAACAGGTTTAAAACAGAATGTCCCCAAAAACAGGAAGAGAATTCATTAAATATGTTTTCGATGAAAGCACTGAAATGTTCATTTCAGGGAAAGATTTTCTTCTGGAGATTAATATGATTACCTGCCAGGAGCAGAATCACTGTAAATCATGTAATTGGATCTGGAACCTGACCACACTTGCCATCTTTAAGCCCAATGCTTTGGCACGATGGATACAGATCAGGTCATTTTCCGAGCCTTCAATGACAAGCTCATTGTTAAAATGATAGGAGACGGTTCAGTGACGCTTATACATTATAATCGAGAGGAGTCTTTACAGAGTGAACATTGCCTAAGGGACGATTTGGATGGTTTAATTTCTTCGTACATGAAAGAGGAGCTTTTGCTGTGTCAGCCTTTATGTTTGGCTGACTCAGTGGCTGACTTCTCATATTTTCACAGCCGTAATGACAGGAGGGCGGCCGATGATTGTAGTGAAATTAGACTGTGTGTGTGTGTGTGTGTGTGTATTCCTGCAAGATTTAGATTATTACCACGTTGTCTCTTAGAAATCAAACCCAAAAATTGTCTAAATGATACTCAAATTATATTTTAAAAAAAAGAAAGAAAGGGAATTGACCATCTCATTTTTCCACATCTACATTTAATTTGTCTGCTTTAACAGTAGTCTTCTACTCTTCACATAAGTTTTTTTTTTTTTATTTTTTTAAGACCCCTTTTTTTAAGAGTTCCTTAAACCCAGTGTAAACCTCTACACAGTTTTGTTCCCTCAGCCATGGAGTCGACACTCCTGATAACAGTTGGAGATTGTCTTTATGGTTTTGCCATATGCTGTTTATCAGTAGATGCACTGCGCTGCAGACTTCTCATGTTGGTGAACTTTCACTTCCCCTAATGCAAGTTAGTTCTCAAATACTAAAAAAGGGAGGTACTGAAAAACTAATGGTGGAAATTCATACTGAAACTTTGTACTAAATGTCAAGTCTGGAAACTACAGGCTTTCCTGATCTGAACCCTGTAATGGATCTTAGCCACAAGTAAGGTCAAGTAAAAAGTAAAACACTTGGAGGCATGGTGTGTTGTGACCGAAGCAAAATGGTGGTATATCAGCTTGTTCTTCCATGTTATTCCATTTAAACCCATTTTTATTTTAATTATGAGCAGCACTTTTTATCCGATTCTAGTTACATATAATACTGTGCGCTATCATTATGTTGGCTTAAGGTTTACATTAGTGAGTGCAAAGTCTTCTCTATAAATGTTAAAAAGCTCATCTCACAGAAGAAGAAGAATCCTTCATCATAAGCATGAAAACTTTGTTAAAATCACGTTTTTGAATCCCTTTATTATTAGTCTTCGATTGAGTTGTCCTACCATGGTGCTAGATTTTAACAGCCAGTAACTGATCACAACATGAATTGATTATGCAGTCGTTTCATTCTGTAGTTTCATTGTGCCTTTAGAAACTGCTGCTTTCAAACCTATAGCGAACAGAGATCGTACATTTTGAATGGCAGCTGTGGGTTTCCATAGACATGAACGTCAGTGAATTTTGGCGACTAGATGTTCAGCGACGCAATAAAGTAAAGTAGTTTATATATTAAAATGTGCAATGACTGATATGAAAATAAATTAATAGAACTGGAAACCAGTAGACTGAATAGTGTCTGAATGTAGCATTAGCTCTTTAGTCAGACTAAATGTTTTTTTTAACATAGTGTTTGCTAAACTGGTTCCTTATCCATTGTGAACTTCCAGGATCAAACCATTTTGAAGGGACTGTTTTTTCAGGCCACTAATGCATATGCATAATGCAGGCAATGCTGATGCATTTTACTAGTGTTTCATGTCATTTCAGAACTGAAATAAAGCTCGGGTGTGTTTGGGTCAAATTTGAGTTGTTGGTGTATTTGTTTAGATTGCAGCACCTTTTTATTTTATGCAATGTGAAGTTTGTAAACAGCAAGCAAATTTTGAGCGGTTTTACCAGATCTGTCAGTTTCTTCTCTTTTACATAATTATGACTATTTTGTTAATGTTCTTTGCTGCCAACCTTGAAAGTCTTGAACTGGTAGAGCTCAGATAAGGAAATTAACATTTTACTGTTACCATTAACAACACAATGATTACTCACAGACCAAATAGTCACTATTTGTCTTGATACAGAGACTAATACTGGTCTCTTGTTGGACTTTCCAGTCTTGACTAAGCTGCCTGGAGCCTTCCAGTCACCATATCTCCTTTTCTGTAAATTTACTGTGAAAGCTTTGCTTGCGGTGGGTTTTAAGGAACCTAACAGAAGCTGGTGGTTAAGCAGTGGTAGTTAAGGAGCTACTAGATTTCCCAAAGGGGTTTCAAGGATTATTTAGGAAAACTCTTATTTTAACTGGAGTTGGCAGCATGATGCTGTGAAAAATCCAAAGTGTCTTGATGACTGAGGTCGTGTTGTTTGCTTGTGGTTGGCAGCACCAATGTGCAATGCTGATTTAACCCACATCATAGTCGGGAAAATTCTGGCACCGGGTCAAGGTTAGGAAAGAGACTGCATACAGCCAATGTGCAAGAGCACAGCAGCTTCTTATGCACCTAAACCAAGCCACGTTTCACTCCTACAGATTTGTTTTGCTTCGTTTTTGTGTGTGGGAGTGAGGTATGATGTCCAGTCAAATTTCCAGGACTGAAAATCATAAGATATGAAGGTATGAATGCTAGTCCGAAACCCATAACTTTGCTGACATATTCAGGCTTGTGAATCATTGTAGTTTGCAAGCATGAATCCACTATTGGAGATTTGAATCGACTGTACCGATGTGGCGTGTCAATTATCTAATGTATAGAATTTTTGGAGATATTTGGCAGGTGAAATATGCATTACAGTAGGCAAGAACTCACAAATTTTTAATTCTGGTTTCCACATCATAGAAGCTGTTGATGATTCGTTAGGTATTGCAGAGACAGACTTTTATTTCCTCATCAGACCAATCTAGACACATCCACTTATCTGTTAAAATGTACCTTTAGGAAATGAGTCACAGGTTAATCTCCAAAGTTCTTAACCCAGACTGTTGCCGACTCAGGCATCATAAGGAAATGTTTAATTATCTGTCACGTAACATGCATTGAATTGTCTGATTATATTTAAAGATTTACTTGCAGTGGAACCTACGATGCTTCCTTATGATGGTCTCACTGGTTATGTCAAAGGGAAAAAACTGTAAGAACCAGTTTCACTTTTAACCTTGGAATGCTGCATTAAATTTAATACATAAACGGTATTGCTTTTTATTAGACGCTTGCAGAAAACATTCTATAATCCTACATTCTATTATATAATCCCGTCACTTGCTTTTCACTGAAGAGCTTTTTTTGGTGTTTTTTTTTTTTTTTTTTTAACATTTTGTTCTTTTTACTGTTTTAAGTGCTTTTTACTATGGAGTCTCTATATGGTACCTAGTCTCAGACTTCACGCCCACAAACCGTTAGCTGAACGTACGATACATATGGCACACACGATTGGAAACACTTCATGAGTTTCAAAGTCTTTATCTGATTGGTTGGTCTGTTTTTGTAGGGTCTTTACAGTTGCACACCCCTAAACATAATGCTGAACAAAACAAACTGTGATTGGCTGCTTTACCTGTCAATCAGATGCCCTCTTGGGCGGTCCTTGGTCAAAAAAAGCTGCTATGGAGTTCAGACCTTATGCTGTCAGTCTGAAGGTATGGAAATGTGTAACTAGTTGGTACCTAATAATCCTTCATCTTAAATTTCAAACTAGCATTCAGTTGTACAGTGAGACTTCTATAAATATATGAATATATATGAAGACTTCTATACATTCTATGAAATGTCTGTAGTCATTTCAGTGAGAATCTTTGATAGGTGACAAGTATTAAAACTCAACATGAAAAACATGAGAGAGAAAATTCTTGTAGAATTTTGTAAGAAAGATTGTCGTGACAGTATTTATTGCTCACTCAAGTTAATTAGCAGCTACCATCAGAGGAGGCCCGGGACAATTCTATAGCTTTCACAAATAGTTGTTCTCTCTCTCTCGTTCTCTCTCTGGGTGAGTAATGACTGACTTTAATCCAGTGACCTGCTCATGAACTTCATTTGCTAGACGCCATTGTCTTGGCCGCGTTCTGTTTAATCAGCTGTGCGGTGCAAATGCGATGTTGATAAACATGGCCTCTGCAAGATCTTCTTGACAAATATGTTCATGCAAAATCGTACAGAGAAAGTGAGTTATAAATTTAGCAATGAAGGCAGTGTAGCCGAACAAGCCAACCTGTACTGTGGTAAGGCTCCGTGTCATTTGCCGGGATAAGTAAAAATAAATATCACAATTATGAGACATTATGATAATAGATCAGAGGTTATAAACTGTCATTTGTCCTAAATAATATTTGTCCTCGTTCCTTTCTAGGAGGATATCCTCTGTTACTCTGAAGGAAGCACATTTGCAGAAGTTTGCTATAAAGAAATTTCAAATCCCTTATTGGGGAAATTTGAAGACAATCATGTGCTGTGCTTTTGTTTTCTAGATGCTTCATTATTAACTTTCACAGAAATTGCAACATGCACCAAATGGTGACTTTTTCATATACCACAAAGTTTGATCCTAATGACTTAAGCAGATGTACAAGTAGCCTGCATAGTCATTGTGTTTTAGCTGAAGTGCTTATTGTCACAGTTGTAAGCACAGAAATTTCTGAATGATGTGAAGTTCACATTATAGACTCATTAATTTGCATGAATTTCTGTTTTTGCATGTCGGTCTGTTTTTGTATGGACTTTACAGTTTCATGCCCCTAAACATGATGCTGAACAAAACCGACTGTTATTGGTTGCTGACCTTGTCAGATGACCTCTTGAGCAGTCCTTGGCCAATAAAAGTTGCTTTAGAGTCCAGACCTTCTGCCATCAGTCTGAAGATCTAGCTTTGTGAGACTAGCACCACATGGAGTCACCTCATGTTTAAACATATTAAGAGAATATAAAGAGCCAGACTTGCTCTTGAATATCAGAGAACCACATTCTATAATAGAAACCCTGGCCAAATTTTTGTCAAAAATGCAAACACTGTATTTTGCTAAAATTTGCTAACACTTTTCAGCCTTCAGGTTTCTGGGCATCCAAAGTGTGGGACTGGGCAGCTAATACTAATACATTTATAATGTTTCCACCTGTGCTTATACAGAATTATACAGTACGGTTTGCTTTTAGGGTATTTGATTTAATCTAAGCAATCAATCATTTACATTTTTATTTCAAATAACATAATAGTATACTGTGAGAAGTGATTTGTTTATCTTAAACTGGAGGCGGCTTTGAATCCCTGCCAGGCACAGACTCCAGCTGCTCTTTTCATCACTGATTACCGGACTACCAAATAGCTGCTTAGGGACATATGAATGTTTAGTTTGCCGCGTCTCAGTGATAGCATTGCGTGCTGAGATCGCTGAGACATTTCCAAAAGCCTTCCTAAGGAGAGGAAGCCTACGCATGTCCGAGGGTGGCCTTTTTGAAAGCCTGATAATCTCAATTGGTTACAAGGATGCAAAACTGGTTTATATATCAGACTCAAGATATCTGCTGCTCTTGAAATGGTGTGAAATCATGTTTATGACTTTTCGATCGATTTTAATATAGGTGGTGTCTGAGGCTGCAGGACAAGGAGTCACCATCACAGGAGAGAAAACCTTTAACAACTGGAACTGGCCAAATGCGGTGATATTTGCTGCTACGGTCATTACAACCATCGGTAAGAGACAACCCCTTCTCTTTCACCGTGAGAATCACTTCATCTGTTTACAGATTGAGGATAAACAGAGGAACATTGGTTTATCTTAACTAATCATGTAGGACAGGAAGTAGATGACTTTATTTATTTTCTTATGGATCTGCAGATTTTGTTTTAGTAATTATTTGGTAAATGAAATATGTATAAAAGTTTGGTTAAGAAGCTCTTTGTGGGCTGATGGCACGCTCAGGTAAAATTCTCGCCATTTTGTCAGAATGTCCAGAGTCTAAATGTTCAGTACTGTTGTCCTCTGATAAGAAGAGGTTACTTGAGAAGAAGATTAGCAGAGAGTTTGATAAGCCAGTGGTGTCAACAGTGACATTATAGTTCCTTCAGGAATGAAACACATCAGGCTGTTCAAATACAAAATGCCAGATACAAAAAGACTTTATAGCATTTGTAGCTTTATATTGCACGTTTTTATACTTTCAAGTGTTGGCTGGGTAGTCAAATCAGTAGCCCAGTGAACTGTGTGTGTGTGTGTGTGTGTGTGTGTGTGTGTGTGTGTGGAGAGAGAGAATACACCAGTCTGCTTCCTTTCTGTTTTAATGCACTTATAGAGCTAACTAGCTCACCATACTTTATTACATTATGGTAGCTTTGCCACTTTAAAGCTTTGTCTATTCCCAGTCAACCAACTGGGAATCAAACTGGCGTTTTTAAGTGCCCAGTAGACTAGCTGTTAATTGTTATCCACCCTGGATAAATAAAACCTGAGCTGAATTTAGCCACCTTATAATACCAAGGTTTTAACAAAAATTCACTGTTTATATTCCACTAGGTTATGGTAATATTGCCCCCAAAACCTCAGCAGGGAGAGTGTTTTGCATTTTCTATGGACTTTTTGGTGTGCCACTTTGTCTGACTTGGATCAGCGAACTTGGCAAGTTTTTTGGTGGAAGAGCAAAACACCTCGGACAATACCTTACCAAGCGAGGCTTTTCACTGGTAAGCACCAATGTACATACAGCTACTCCATATTTTTAGATATATTATATTATGTTCTACTCCAATGTCTCTCTCCATCCCATCAGAGGAAGGCACAGTTCACCTGCACATTCGTCTTCCTGATATGGGGAGTACTGATCCATTTGGTTATTCCCCCATTCGTTTTCATGTCCCAGGAAGGATGGACCTACATAGAGGGCTTGTACTTTTCCTTTGTAACTTTGACAACAATCGGATTTGGTGATCTTGTAGCAGGTGAGTGTTTTGTTTGATTTGTTGCTTGACGGATAATTTACACTTCTTGATGGAAACAAATTTAATACTGTTTGCAAAGATATCAGCCTATTCTGGGAATGAATGTGTACTTCTGTTATTGTTGGTGTATACATATGATAAAAAATAGAATTGCTGTAATCAGTGTGTGAATACAAAGGTTCCTTTTTTTATTTCTCAAATTTGTTCGTGCCCCAAACCTTATCTGTAGTTTCAGCTAATGCTGCACTGTATGTGTTCTATTTCTGGTGGTTCTTAAATACATGCCCCACTTCTGTGTTTCTAGGTGTTGACCCCAATGCTAACTACCCCACTCTGTATCGCTACTTTGTTGAGGTGTGGATATACCTGGGTTTGGCCTGGCTCTCGCTTTTCTTTAACTGGAAGGTGAGAATGGTCATCGAGGCTCACAAAGCTCTGAAAAAGCGACGAAAACGGCATAAACTCTCATTGGATGAGTTCCAGAACTGCAAAGAGACCCACAAGGCCTTGCAGTTACCACCTGCCAGTAATGAAGTCAACATCTTCAGCTTCCTGTCCAAGAGAAAGGTGGGCTACAATGACCTCATCAAACAGATCGGTACCAAAAATGAAGATGATCAGATTGCTGGTACCATTAGCTCTAAAAAAAAGAAGAGTGAATATATCCGCTCCAAAAGCTGCGACGATGCCGCTTCCGTTAACGGAAATGCAATTCTCAAACTAGACCAATCGCCTCGCCAGAAACGCCGCTACAGCTTCAGTGACCGTGTCACGGTGGTCTTCTCCAAGTCCAAAAACTACCTGCTTGGCACAGAGGAGGGTCCACTCCTGAATGAGATGCAGGTCGAGGGTGAGCTGGACGTAGACCTGGAGAAAATGTATGAGAATCAGTTGGATAAAGAGGCAGGAGAGGAGCACAGGAACCTCGTGCCTGGGTGCTGTGGTCCTGGCCGTCACCTGTGGGACTCCAATGAGTATCAGCCAGTTATTTTTCAAAATGCCAACATCACCTTTATCGATGAAGAGAACCTGCTGAACAACAGCCTGGAGGATGAGGACGAGGATGAAGACATCAAAGTCAAGCTCTCGACCTCGGATGAAAACGGCGAGTCTGAGAGCGATTCTAAGGAGGACGAGTGCTTCGAATCGGAGGAATCTGTATTCACAGACGGAACAGATCACTCTAATTCCTATGAGCAGCTCGTAGAGGAGTATTCTAAAGAAAACAACACCGATACCTGATTCATCAGTGTTGGTTTGTTTTTGTTTTTTTTCTTCTTGTTGTTGAAGACTTAGACATTTGTGTCTAACTTGATCAAAGAAACAAATGTTGTAATCCATTTCACAATATTTGTGCTGCATACGTTTTGATGGAGTCTGTGAAATGCATCACATTCAGTATTACACTGAGTAGACGCTACAGATCGCACAAAAGTACAAGCAATTATCTTTCTCTACAACACCCCAATTATTGGGGAATGACCTAAATGATCAACATTTCTTTCAGTCTGAGCTCTGTCTGACAGATTTTAGGAAGTTTGAAACTAAGACTGCTTGATAGTTCATCACTTCCTTAGTGGTTTTATTTGTAGTTTTTGCCTAATAGAGTACTAATTTATTAAATTATGTGGGGGAGGAGGGGGGAGGAGGGGGTTGGCTTAAGTGTGATGACAAGCTGAATCAGTTGCAAACTGGTTGACAGGATAAAGACCGTAAGGTGATTCCTTTACGGATCTCACTTTTATTCACCATATTGGTGGTTTTATGTCAACATAATGAAGGACAAGCACATTCCACCTGCATTATGTTTTGAACCATAGGTTTTTATAGGTTATGGCTTTTTCCATCACCTAATTTCGACTAATTACCGGTTTCTATTATCATTAAGCCTGAGAGCCAAGCCCGCACGTGCTTCCTCTGAGGCGTGTTAATCTTTTGTGTCTTTTATGGTCCCTGACATTTACAACTTACTATTTAATTCAGGAATCACTGTGTGTATGCAGACAGTCAGTTGCAACTCCCTGCCAGTGGATAGCATGTTGCACTATTCTGATTCAGTCTGAGCCATTAAAGACAGCTCTTTGCCGTAGGTCGTGTTTTCGCTGGGTTACGGTTCAAATTCAAGCTTGAATCTCTGCCATGCACTGTATTATGCTGATCTTTGAACATAAATTCTCCTTCTTCTTCTCCTATTGAGCTAGCTGGATTGGATTGTTGCTAATTTCACAATTGTGCCGGAAACCTTTGTTGTCAGACCAGTTTGTAAACTCAGACCCACCCAGCCTTATTTAGCATAAACACAATTAAATACTACATTCTTCCATATGTGCTCATGTTATTTTAAGTTTTGTGCATGACAAATACCTTCTCTTTATTTGTTGCTGTACTGTACGGTTTCCCTCAGCCAATCTTTTATTTGCCGATCCTGAGAAATCATCTCAATTATCCCAGATAACTCAATCCGGTTATACATTCTTGGGTGTTAGTCACTAAGAGTAATCAGAATATATGGTGTTTTCCTCCTTAAATTTGCAAATAATTGAACTGAAGCCAAGTCCTTTTTTTCCCAGCAAAGGTTATGTGAAGTTTGTTTGCCTATTTTGTCTTAAATTAGTGTTTGTTATTATTGGGTAGTGCAAATATTTATGTTTTGTCTAGATGTGTCTGAAACAAGGACATGACTACTGTCTTTGAGTAGGCACTCAAAGTGCAACAATAGTGCAAAACTATTTGATTAATATTCCATTTAAGCTTATAAATGTTTTTTATAATTCTCCATAATAACATCTGCTTCTCTTGCTCAGCTGCACTTGTATTCAGACGAATCCAATGATTTTTGCGTTAGTTCACTGCCTCACTGCATTAATCTGTTAGCTCCTGCTGCCTTTATATTAATGGATGTCAGTATGCCAAAAGTCTGCAATAGACAGTATTCTATGTATGTACTGTATGTATTTTTTTTTTTTTTGAGTACAGCAATCCTCAGGTAAACTGCAGTGAACTTGTATGATCACATGTCCACTTCGGCTTGCTTGGATTAATTATCAGTGATTTTAGCCTTTTTTAAATTTTTTAAAGTTTTTTTTTTCTACGATGCCATTCTCAGCTGTATTAGCGAAGCAGAATTGTTCCAGGAAGTTCTCTCAAACATCCTGAATGAAAATAATATCTCTAAGTTCTCACCTAGATATTTGGTCAAGACTCTGTCTCACACAAGAGTGCGGAGTATTTTGTATGTAAACACCGGGGAACTGCTTGAATGTAGCCACCACTTTATTCATAACCTTGCAGACTTGTAATCTCTGTTTACTTTTCCTGGACTCACAAGTGGCCATAATCTTTACACAGGTGACCGAGGTTGAAATGTGATCCATTTAAAGCAAGTCGTCCTGATGCCAGACAGGAATGTTGGACATTAGGTTTTGGCCATAATCACATTTTACAACCTATTGTGTTCTTTTCAGATTAAGTGCTACTGTAAATCGATATTCAATTAATTACTGTCTGTTTTGTAACAAATGCAAGTCGTGTTATCAAGTGTCTATCTGTGCCTTATCAGCTTCTTTGTTTGAAGCATTGTGTTAAACCACATCAGCAAGATGACAGCAAAATAGTTGCCTAGAACATTTCTGACTTGTAATTCTCTAGGATCAGGTACTGTAGAAGGTTGCCTTGTTTCACAACAAAAACTCAGTACAGACAAAACAAAGGAGGTTTTTGAGTCTGAGGTACTTCTGAAGGATTTATAGACATTAAAAATCAAGTGAATTTGATCGTGTTATCATTTCCCTGACCTGTATTATGCACACTCCAGCATGTTTGTAAAAAGACTTGTTTTACTGTGAAATTTCTGCTTAGATTTTTGCTTTTTTTTTAAATAAAGATTTGAGAATATCACCAGTTGAATGTGTGATTGAAATAAATAATTAATTTTGATTGCGGATATGTATTTTGAAAGTGGGAAGTGTTTAAATGTGAAGCGTACATGACAACCTGCTTATTTATGAGTTTAAGAGACACGTTTGTCTCACGTTCTATGCTGTAAGTCACCTTGTATGGATGGATATCTTCTACATTATATCATGTGTTTGAAAGGTTTGAAATGACCTCTATTGGTTCAGTCCTCTTATCACGTACAGTCCACAGCTGGAAGACAACTGTAAGAGCATTCACACTCTTAAATGTTTACTTTTCTGACACATTCCAGAGATTAGAGAATACATACCAGTGGTACAGCTGGAAGCCGCTAGCCCAACTGAACGCATTGTCCAGATGTGGTCAAGTGAGAAATCCACTTCTGCCTGAACACTACATACACAAGGCTGAGCCCTTGAGTCACGGTTGCATAATGGGGGTGGGTTTATGTTTAAAGCTGAAACTGAAAACTTGGTTATGGTGCTTACTGTGGAGTGAAACCTGTTTTAAAGGCAAAATGTCAAAAGTGGCTCTTGTACAACAATTTAAACACAGAATGGAGGATTAAAATATATGTTGAGTACCGTAATTCACATAAGAACTATAACATAATTCACCAAACTTTATTGATCCCACAGTGGGGAAATAAACTTATCACAGAAGCTCACAGACAGTTAAAGTGCAGGTATTAAAGACTTCCGATAGGAAGAAAGGTTTAATATAAGACTATCAAACAAAAGTAACAGAAAAAACTGTACTGTAGTTATATACATCTAAGGAATAATAAAATAAATACAATTATATGAAAGTATATACTTAAATAACCAAAACAACTACAACAGATTTAAAAAAAATGCCAGGTAGTGTAGATTGGAGCGGAATAATGCTTTTTTTGTTTTGTTTTTTTTATTATTTATTTACTTTTTTTTTTTTTTGCCAATTTGCCCAGCATTTGTTTTCACTTTTGAATCTATATTGAAAAAAAAAAAGTAATTTGTTTACAGCAGGATGATGTTTTATGTGTTTTATGACTGATTCTTATTAAGGTATAAAGAAAAAGATGGGTAAAATGGGTGCAAAGAAGATATACAATTTGAAAAGAGATACAATAAAATATATAAATATATAAAATAAAAAACAAAAATATTTGTTTATTATTCTATGTTTATTATATTCTTCTCTCTCTCTTTCTCTCTGTACATGTAGGCTGAGTTGGTGTGCAAACTAGCTTATCAGTTCAATGCAAAAAAAAAATAATTATTCACGGATGATGTAAAACTAAAGCATGAAGTAAATGCTGACAAAGTCACAACACTGAAACTGCCATGCTGTCTCTCTGCAATGAGGGCAAAACTATAAAGAGTAACATGTTCATTACCAAAGGCATTCTAGAAATGCCTAGTCAACGAATAACTAGTGTCTTTTTAATCTTAACCTTTTAAAGTTAAGAAACAAGTATAAAACACTCAAGCTTCAAATTCTTAATAACTCGTGAGGAAGTCCAAATAACTATTTACTTGAAGATTGAACTGTCCCCAGAAATAAAAACACTAAATGCAACGTCAAAACACTACAGTAAATCTGTGGTTGTGTGGCGGTTGTAAAGTAATGACTAGTAATGACAACCACACTATAATGTCACTCGCACGTTCCCTTTTCAGTCTGGTTCCACTTTAGGTTTCTTCACGTCCTCTCTGGGAGTTTTTCCTTGCCAATGTCACCTCTGGCTTACTCATTAGGAAGCAAAATCTAAATCCATACCAGTTTTCTGTAAAGCTGCTTCGTAAAATGTTCATTGTCAAACGTGTATACAAATAATTTCAATTGAAATCACAATAGTAATGGTTATGGTAGCATTTCCACTATGTTCAATTACATTCATTGAAGAACCACTGATAGAATGAATAAAGAAATAGCATGTTGACATGAACTGCAGAATCAGTAATTATGATCTAAACATTGAACACAATAATAAAGATCATGCTTATCATTTTAGCCTTTATCGTGTAGCCTTATCAGGGACAAAATAAACATCTAACTAAATAATATATCCTTCTAAACCACTCACAAATAGGCTGAAACTGGGTTATTTCACTATATTTGTAACCAAATGGTAATTCCATATTATGACCTATAATGTGCCAGCAATACTTTTATCTCAAAGAATGAATTCTACCGTCTATATAGACTGAATTGGCATAAATTGTATGCATTTAGCACCATCAAGCATCGTCTCTAAATAGCAGCAAATAGCTGATTATTTTGTAACAGATTAAATCAGCAAAACTGCAGACGTCACCATCAGTGATGCTCAGAATATTTTCCAATTCTAGTCACCTTACGGTTAGAAAAACTGTAACGATAAAACTTCCTGCAGGCTTAGCCATGCCTTGTCTTTGGTGAAATGTTTCATTTAAGCTTCCCTTTCAATTCAATTCAATTCAGTTCAGTTTGATTTTATTGGTATATCATTTTTAACAATGGAATGCCTCAAAGCGGCTTTACAGAAATTTAAAAATCACAAAGTTTAAAAATAATATTTCACCTGTGCAGCCCTTACAAAAATATTCATGTTGTAACTAATATTAATAATAAAGGTACTATACTTTCATTATATTATTATTGGATTATATAGTCAGTGGTATGTTGAGACTCTGAGCCATCACTTTTTTGTTACACGTTACATTTAGTCATCTGACTGCTGCTTTTATTCGAAGCAACATGCAGTGGAGACAAGACACAACTGAGTAGTTGTAGGTTAAAGGTTTTGGCCAAGAATCCAACATTGTCAGCTTCCATTATGATGTTTTTTTTTCTCATGGAAATGGAAAAGATGAGTAATTCTTTTAAGCAATGGCATTATTTTATAGATTACTTTAGTCCCTCAAATCCTTGCCTTCTGTCTCTTATTTATTTATTTATTTATTTGTTTGTTTGTTTGTTTTTCTGGGGTGTAGTGTTTGCATGCTCGACTGACGGTACATATATATGTTCATCTACTCCATTTCTACTTGTATTTTTTCTAGTTGTGATATTTTGGTTATTTGTATCATTGCATCATGTTAAATAATTTATTATTTAACATGATGCAATGATACAAATAACCAAAATAGGCTACTCTAGGCTATTTTTAACACCAAAATGAAGTTTTTAATTGTCCTCTTTTCCCTTTGCGACCTCAGTGCAGGGTAGTGAAATATACCAGTGTGTACCAGAGCTCTGGCAAATTCATTAACAAACAAAGCAAACATGGTCTAAATTAGCTCCTCTGTTTCTTTTTCCCCTTGGGGAGTATTTCTTGACACGCCATGTCTGTGGAAACGCTCACTCAAAACATCCACCTTGGCGCACAGAAACACCAACTTACACCAAACTCCCTTTCCCATATAGTAACAAAGGATGAGGGGAAAACAGCTGGACCCTCCTTGCTACAGCTTTTGTCTATCCCTCACACCTCAGGAGAACTCAGTGTCTCACAAAAGCCCCTCTGTGACACCAATTGTTTCCTGAGTTTGGGAGGCTGACCTTTCCGAGCGGAAACTGTTGGACACCCCTGGTCAGAAGCTCATAGACCTTGAGAAGACATGGCAGTGGGCCATGATGCTGTTTACGACTACAGGCAGAACAATGGCAGGAGCTGGAGCTCTCATGGCATATAACTATTGTATGAAGCGGAAGGACACAGAGTTGATCTGAATCTACCAAGGTTAAGACACAAGTGCTGTTCCTCAGACATGCTGTGAGAACTTCCATCATAATAAATTATTCTAAATTAGTTAAATATTTATCTGAATAAAAGCAACACAGTGATTCTCTATATAGAGATTAAAGTCCAGCTGTATTGCCTGCATTAATTAGCTATGACCATTGGATGCTTATAGATAGAACACTGAAGAGGTTACTATTAAAATTACCATTAATCTGTGTCTCCAGAATTCAATGCATGCAATTCAATTCAGCTTAACTTCGTTGTCTTTATACCTTTCAGCACAATGCTGTTTCTGTTTTTCTCTCTGGTGCAGCCAAACATTAGTAACACAATAGAGTAATGTAGTAAACACTAAACAATACACACTTCACTACTGAACATAAGTATTTCACATATTGTTGTAAATTGTTTATAAACTGCAGTGGTTTGTTACTACTGTGTGTGTAGTAGTGTGTGTGTGTGTGTGTGTGTGTGTGTGTGTGTGTGTGTGTGTGTGTGTGTGTGTGAGAGAGAGAGAGAGAGAGAGAGAGAGAGAGAGAGAGAGAGAGAGAGAAAGAGAGAGAGAGAATGAATCAACAAGCATAACTAATGAGTCATGTGAATGAAATCAATCCTATAGCCTCCATGGTCATTGGGAGGGTTAAATGGTCACAGGCCAACGTCCAGTAATGTAAATTTGATTGTAAATTTTGGGATCAGCTGAACATAATAAAGCAGTGCCACTTGTCCACTTCTAATAAGGACTGTGAAAAAGGTGGAGATTGTGATGATATGCCTCCCACTTGTGGACAACCCAAGAAACTCTGAAAACTTCTACAACACTTATTTTGCCTTAAAGATACTCTTCATTTATATTTAAAAAATACATCTGTCATATAATTACTTATTATAGGTTATAGCTTAGTTTTGCATAGTGTTTTAATAAAGAGCTTTTTTAGCCCTAAACTTCTTTTGATTTCCTCAGGATATTTACTCTCTTGCAGATGATGCAATAAACATTATTTTTTTTTGCAATAATAACTATTATTATCTAAGTGGCTCCAAGTCATTTATCACTTGATGGCAAAACCTTCAGAACATTCAGGTCAACACTGAGACTTCCTGCTTAAAGAAAACGCAATATGAGTCATGCATTATAGATCTCTGATGTACAGAAACAGAAAATATATTTTACACTTCATAATCCAGGTTTGTGTATTTTTTTTTATTTTCTCTACTAGGTGCCAGGATTCAACATTTACTATTCATTCAATATATTAATATGCGAATACCTTGACCTCCTTAGAATGACAGAACATTTTACATTATTGTTCCAAGAGCTGAATTTTTTTACTACCAGATTTATAGTGTAAACATGTGCACACTTAAGCACCAACAAACCGTCAATCATTTTCATAATGTGTTTCCTCAACAAAAAGTAATGTTTAAAAAAAACATGCCGTGAGATGATGTATACAAGAGATATTAGTTGGTAGTAAACAAAAGAAAATCTGCTAAATGTAAAAACATGCTTAAAGCTGGAAACTTGCCATGCAGAGTATAATAATAGATAATTGTAGAGGTATTTATTAAATTTAAAAGATATTCGATAAAATTTGATATACATGGTGTGCTGCTGTAGCAAAGCTACATTGGTGTAATAACATTTCTCTGTGATAATTGTGGAATTATTTGAAAATTTGCTATGAATTTTGGGATGAAAGATACATTATTAAATAATTTAAGTTCAGTTCATGTTTTTGTCCATGTTTCATTTATTTATTTATTTTTCTTATTTTAGCCCTAGTCATTATTTGTGTGTACTTGACTGTGTTCTTCTCATTTGCAAGATTAATTTTAAGATTTAATATATGATTTATATTTAAAATGTATATGTATTTATCTATTTCTTTATCTATCTATTTATTTATTGGTGTATTTATCCCTTAATGAATGGAGATGCTTACATAAACCAATACACACGATCAAACATTAATGTCCTCTCTTGATGTGTAACAGAATATACAGCCACGAATTAGATCTACAATTTCTAAAATCAGACTCTCTGTAACTTGCTGATGTTTGGCTCCGAGTAGAAAGTCAATAAATGACACAAACCATGTATTAGAAAATGGTATTTTGTTTTCACTGATAAAAGACAAAAACATGCAAATTTCACACAAATCTGAATATTCGTTAAATGTTTATTAGATGTTGCTTATTCCCTGGTTGGGAAAAGTGTTTGGAAAGCAAGATGCTACCTGGTGGTATGTCCTGTAACTATGAGTGAGTGAGATTTTGTTGAGGTAAAGAAACACCAGTCATACACTATATCCACATCCACAGAGAGAAAACCCTTACAAATCATCAGCGCTTCAGTACACCGTTAATCTCTGGTGTAGAGAAACCTGGTGATTTTACTGTTAATTCATTTTAAATTTGACATTGACTGCAACAGTTGAAGAAGATTGAACTATTTTAGTGAAATTTCTCTGAATTAGCTGGTTGTAAAAATTATGGAACTGAACCAAGTTCAGCAAAGAATGAATATACATTTAGACTTGAGCCATGAGTTGGTGTCTCCACTCTATATATACATGTATATTAATTTCACTTTACTGTAGAATAATGCTATTTTGTCAGAGCATTTATTTCTGAATTATAAAAACCTATTCCAACACCAAGTCATGCACTGACATCACTACGCCACCAGGGGGCTTCACTTTCCTGCTTTGTAACATACTTTACATTTACAGTATAATTCATGAACTAGTTCTTTAGAACTTTACTAAGAATTGAATGTAATCAGTTCTGCCAGTGTATTTATTGGTATTGGTTCCTTTGTATAACCTTGATTCATTTGTTATTTCTCTAATGGATTTTGCCGTCTGATGTTTATCCAGGTTTTCTCTGACTAGACGTTCTGGCTAAACTCTGTTTAGGATTACATTTACATTACATTTCCTTTTGGCAGACGCCTTTATCCAGAGCGACTTACATAATCTAATTTTTATACAACTGAGCAATTAAGGGTTAAGGGCCTTGCTCAGGGCCCCAACAGTGGCAGCTTGGTGGACCTGGGATCAAACTCACAACCTTCCGATAGGTAGCCCAACACCTTAACCACATGCCCATTGGATTACTACCAATACGGTGAGTGTAAATATTCCACTAAGTGTCAGTGCCATACCTATACTAACAATGTTAGCGTTTTTTTTTTTAAAGAAAGAAAGAGCAAATAATTTGCTGAACAGCTAGTAATCTGGTGTCAATACTGGAAGTTAATCGTGTATCGTATCAACTAGAATCACCTCCCACATCCAGAATTGATCCAAAACCATTTCACCTTTTGCCCAAACCAGGTGACAGTAGCTGAGCCACCTCCAGCACTGGAGATCGAGGGTAGTCCAGTTTATGTCGTCAGAATACTCTTTGACAACAGCTTTCTGGATATCTCTTCCAGCACTACTTCAATGGTCTCACTATCTTCTCTGTTTTGGCACCCAGATGGTGGAATGAACTTCCCCCAGACGTCCAAACAGCTGAGATACTTGTCTAACATCTAAAGACCTTCTTCTTCATGTGGACTAGTTAAATTAGCATAACTTATTAAATATTATTGTGTTATCTGTATGTATTTCTTACTATATACTACCTCTCAAACAGAGTTTTAAGGATATTCGTAGTGTATGACATAGTGAACAAGTTTCAGGACATATTTATTGCCAGAGACATCAAAGCACTTGCTCTGGATAAGGAAATCTGCCAAATGCTATAAATGTAAATGTCATGGACTGATGTATGTAAGGATATATTCATGGTGGACAGTGATTAAATATATTGTTTATTAAGTACAGCTTATTACAGTACTTAAAGTAAGTACTATTTTTAAGTATTGGTAATGCGTACCATTGGATAAAAATATTTTCTTCACAAGTCTGTAAAACTCATAAAACAAATGTTACTCAGAATTCCTTTTCTGAGCAAGAAAGAGGAGGATATTTGTGAAAGTAGATCTAATTTCACTAATTACATGATTTTTGTACTTTGCTCACCACAATTCATACACTAGCTCAAAGGGAGATCTTGCCAGATCTTCCCAATTCTGAGTTGTTGTTTCCTGCCATTGATTTCCTGCATCTGACCCTTGCTTTGTTTGTTATTTCTTTGTTGGATTTTGCCCTTGTGATTGATGTTTATCTTTATAATCGGTGCCTTTATTTCCTGTCTGATTTATGACTGTTTTGGGTTTTTTGATATTTCATTCAATCCCCTGCACATGACTCTTTGCACTTGACCCTTCCCATAAAGTCACTGCACTTACATTTACTATATATTAAAAATTATTTTTGGTTCAACCCTTTTAAAAGAATTTGTTTTAAATCAGTTCATTGTAAACTCAACCATCATGTAACAAGAAACACTACAAAAAGTAACTTGTACCTCCTGCTATAAGACATCTGAATCAGACAAGTGCAGTGAATTACAGTGACTATTCAAACATTATACCCGATGCTTTAAATGGAACACATGGAAATACCGGACTTGAGGCTACATAAACCTACAGTCCTGGCTAGAGAAAATCAGCCCCAGACTTTATATGTGACATTGTCACAAAGCAGCTTTACAGGAATAAAATAAGAATTCAGAAATTAATTTTCTATTTATATTAATTATTTTTATTCCTCAAACCATTATTTTATTTTTTATGTCCATTGTTGTGCTTGCTTAATTCACATTAAAACTTTAACCTGGAACCTGATATCAATATAAAAAATGAAACCATATAACAAGACAGGTGGCTTAACATTGCTAGGCCATTAATAACAGTTGTAATTATTCTATAATACAGACCCAATACATCCATGACCTATTACGTTTAATAGCCTGCTAACTATTAAACATATTAAATAATTATATCTGGTTCAAAAGTATTATAATGGAATGATTATATTATATTATATTATATTATATTATATTATATTATATTATATTATATTATATTATATTAGATTAGATTATATTAGATTAGATTAGATAAAAGATGATATCAAGGCAAGATGACTTGAAATGATAAAAAAGTATTATAGAGAGACAGAAAAAGACAACAAAAATGATAGCCATCTATACAAAATATTATTCAAAGTATACAAACTATATAAATTCACAATAATAATTAAAGTAATAATATTTTTTAATCTGTTACAAAAACATACTAACCAAAATAATACTAATAATACTAATAATAATAATAATAATAATAATAATAATAATGTACCATGATGTTGATGATAATAATAATAATAATAATAATAATAATAATAATAATAATAATGTACCATGATGTTGATGATAATAATAATAATAATAATAATAATAATAATAATAATAATAATAATAATAATAATAATTTACAATCTATTATAAAAATAAAGAAAAAAATAAGATAAATATAAAAAGTGTATTTGCTTTATTGTACAGTGAGATAGGATGTTGATCAATGCAGTAATAAATAAATAAGTTAAGGGGATAGTTATATTTGTACATATATTTGTCCTGGTCTACAGCTGTCTAAAAATGTGATGAAACAGCAAATAAGGCGGAGCTTCGTTCCCTTGACAACGTCACTGCAGCTTTGACCAATAAAAATGTAGGCGTGAAGGAACACTAGTATCTGATTGGTTTAAAGTTCTTCCGTTAGTTTGCTTCCGTATATAAATAATAACAGCCTGGTTGTGCATGGTCAGTACACGCGCCACGTTGTGAGAGAAAGATAACCGGCACGTTGTCTGATTAAATCTCGTTCCTCATTATAGTATATCACGTGGTATAAAAGACACGATGGTGGACAGTATTTACCGCACACGCTCTCTCGGTGTGGCCGCTGTCGGCCTGCCGGATCAGTACGCCGACGGTAAAGCGGCCAAAGTGTGGCAGCTGTACATCGGAGACACCAAGAGCCGCACAGAGGAGTACCGCAGCTGGGTGGTGTCTCTGCTCAAACAACAGGGCTGTAACATGGTGCTGGATGTAGCCTGTGGCACGGGGTAAATCCTCATTCACATACATACACACATACACATACATACATACATATACACATACACACACACATACACATACATACATACATACATATACACATACACACATACACATACATACATACATACATATACACATACACACATACACATACATACATACATACATATACACATACACACATACACATACACACACACATACACATACATACATACATATACACATACACACATACACATACATATACACACATACACATACATACATACATACATATACACATACACACATACACATACATACATACATACATATACACATACACACATACACATACATACATACATATACACATACACACATACACACATACACATACACATACATATACACACATTCTCACACATATACACTCTCTCACACACACACACAGACACACACATACATACATATACACATACACACATACACATACATACACATATACACATACACATACACACATACACATACATATACACACATACACACACGCATACATTCTCACACATATACACTCTCTCACACACACACACAGACACACACATACATACATATACACATACACACATACACATACACATACACATACGTACATACATATACACATACACACATACACATACATATACACACATACACACACACATTCTCACACACATACATACGCACACACATACACTCACACACACACTCACATACACACACATACACACACATACACTCAGACACATACACTCTCACACACACACACACACACACACACACACCCCACTACGTTTCCCTGATCCTGACCCTCATCATTTATTGTGTTCAGTGTAGGGGATTTTAATATCTTGTGCTTGCTTTGCATGTTGTTGATTAAACATGGTTAAAAATACTATTGCATTACATTAACAACAACTGTCCAGGTATAGAAGAAAATCTATAAAGCAATAGTGAAGAAGGAAACAAGAAATAACATATACAGTAAAATTATTTTCTTTGCATATCTAAACTTTTAGAAAGTTGGGATCAGAGCATTGGGGTCAAAGTCATGATCCAGCAGTCCTGGAGCAGACAGGTTCACAGACTTGCTGTTGGACCTGACAGTAGATTTGCAACCTTATGATCAGTTGCACAGAGACTTAACCACTGAAAAGTGTAGGCTCTATACTAAAGAACCAGAAAGACCTGCGCGGGTCTATTTTTTATCTGCATACCTCGTTGCTTTCACTTTTCTGACATACCCTATACTGCCAAATGTTTGCCTAATGACATATGTCTGCTGTTCCAGATGAAGTTCCACCCTCTTTGCTTTCATAACAATCTCCATTCTGCAGGAAGGCTTTCCATTAGATTTTGGATCATGAACTGGATGTGCTCGTTCATCCACAAGAGCATTAATAAGTTCAGTCACTGATGGCACGCGAGGAGGCCTGTGGTGCAGTCTTTATTCAGTTCATGACAAAGGTGTTCAGTTTGATTGAGGCCAAGGCTCAAGTTCTTCCATTGCAGCTTTGGTGATTTTTGCCCCTTTTCCACCGAGGCAGTTTGAGTGCTGGTTCAGAGCCAGAGCCTAATTTAAAATCAGTTCTTTCATTTTCGACACCCAAAGCACCGACTCTGAACCAGGAAAAGTGGTTCTTAAGTAGCACCAAAACATTGCTGGTCTAGACTTAAGAACCTTTTGCGTCAGGGGCTGGGGGCAGTTTTACTGTGACCAACAAGACAAAAGAGAATGTTGTTAGCGCCATTTTTAAATCATTTTAAAGCAGGATTTGCCGCGTTTGGATGCTAATGTAGGTTCGCAAAGCCATGAGCATTAACAGTAAAGCAACATCCACCATTGTTTATGTTGTGTTCATGTTTTCTGCTGCTGCGCTAACGTTTCTGTATAACGTTGTATACAGTGACGTAAGACTCGGCTCTGTGATGGCTCTCTAGCCCATGGAAAGGCAAACCGGTTCTTAGAAGGGCCGCCAGTGGAACCAACTTCCAACAGGCACCAGCACTAGCGCTGAACCAGCACCCGGTCCTTTATGGTGGAAAGGGGGCATTTGTGCAGCTGGGGCATTTGTGCACAGGGGTATTGTCATGCTGAATCATGTTTGAGCTTGGTTACAATGAAGGCAAATTGTAAAGCTACAGCATACAAAGACATTCTATATAATGTTCTGCTTCCAAATTTGTGGCAACAGACAGGAAGGACTACATGCGGGTGTGAAGATCAGGCAGCCTTATAATGTACTTGATCGAACGTACCCACATGGGTGTCTTCAAACAAGGTAAACATTACAATGTGTGGATTGTCCAGGTCCAGGTTTAAGAACCACTGATATAACTCACTAAATAGGAAAATATGCAAACTGTCCAGGAGTCCAGACCTACATGACCGGAGTTTGCCTCACTTGTTATATGCAGCGTTATATTCTTTCTCTCCCAACAGGGAGTCATTTAAGGTTCATCCATCGGTTTATTGACCTGTGCCGCATTTTATCTCTAATGTCTGTAGACGGAGGTGACAGAGTTTTGGCTGAATCTATTTCATAATAACCTGAAGAAATCCTTTGAACATACACGGCAGATTCTAGTAACCTAAGACCGGTATCTCGAACTTCTCACATGATGAGTACGAATTTGGAATTATGTATTATTTAAAATTAAAGGAATATAAATTGATATAAATAATAAATAATGTTATATAAATAATACATGATTAAATGCAGTTAGATTGTATTTTACAATAAATATATTATAAAGGAGTAACATATTTAATTTCATAATTCAGTATATAAACTACTGTACTCATTATAAAATATTATCATAGTTATTTTCACTACAGCATTGTTACAGCATGTCATTATATCAGATAAGTTTCAGAATGACACTTTTATTTCACTCTGTTATAATCTGTCAGTGAACACAATCTGTACTGAACCTGTGCAGTGATTGGCTAATCCTTTGCTAGTTATTCTTTTGCCTGGAACTGGCAGTGTGTGTAACTATCAGCTAGTTAAGATGTGTGGAAAAGTTATTCTAGGTATTACGTATGCAAATGGAACTACATGGAGGACCTGTATGAAGATTTTTGCGGTAACATTTTTGCGTTTGCTGTATAAATTAGGACTTTGATTGGCTATGAATATATTATCTAGGCAAAGTACAAAAAAGGACAGATGACAAAACCGTAAGAGAAAACAACATCAAGACAGTCAGGTATTATTCTATCTGCGCGTGTGTGTGTGTGTGTGAATAGGTTTTGGGAGGGTGTGTGTGGGTATGCATCTACTTAATGCAACTTTTATGCCCTCAAAGAGATTTTTTCTGACTTGATGTATTAAGCAACACTAATCATTTTTTTTGTCAAGATATTGATAGATTATTGGCTATTATTAAATTTTAGCTTCCAATCTAATATCACCACCAGCTGTTACTGCTATGGCAGATTTTAAAGACATGAACATCAGCACTAATGCTGTCTTTCATTCAGGATTGATCGAAGATCATTCGTATGAAGCTTCCCGTGGTTAGAGTTAGTACAGAACGTCCTAAAACTGCTGTTGGGACAGTCTTGGGAAAGTCTTTTGAGACTGAGGTGACAGTTGGCAGCTCTCTGTTGGCTGCGTAGTTCAGAAATAGTCTCCTCAGCCATGCAGTCAAGCAGCTTACACTTACAGCATACTCATCAATATTTCTGTTGCTTTAGCGTGAACGTGTGAGCAATCAGTGATCTTCTCTGACCCAAGATTCAACGGTGCTGATTGATAAATTAGAAAAGAACAAAAAAAATAAAATACGTTTATTAACTTAAAATCATCTGGATTAATTTTCTTTTACAAGGTCGACCTGGCCAAGAAGGCAACAAAAGTTACAACAACAGTTAAAGACACAAAAATAAAGAACATATAGAAAAGAGAGTGAACCCTCCCACATAAACAACACCTTTACCCTATTACCTCCCAGTCACGGTGCCTGTTCCATTGTCAGGACCTGAACCTTTTAGCTGACTGGAAAAAGGTTTGGTACAGATTCAATGTTTGCATGTTTTATGGCATCTCTCACAGTTAAGGCCAGGAGCTCAGATATGCTGTGGGATTGCAGAAGACCTTTATACTGCAATTTCATGATCTAAGAGTGCAGGTGTTCTTATACATTATAGATAAAGGTGATGTATTGTTACGCATTTATTAAATTATTTAAATAGGAAAATGATGAACTGGAATAGACGTCTGGAAAATGCTAATTAACGTTAACGTTATTTTGCCTCACTAACTTTTAACACAGCTCGCTAAAGATGTGTTCGAACCTTGATTTTGGATTATAGCTTAAATAAAATTGACATTTATTGTTGGTTTATTGTAGGTTTACAAGTTGGTTTATTCTTTACTTTGACTAAAAGAAAAAAGTAACTTTGTGATTTTAAAAACTGTGACACTCTAAAGACATTTCCTTAACTTAAAGTAGCTTTACTTCTGATTTTGAGAAAGCGCTGACACTGGAGTCGACTTACGAAAGAAATTTCATCATAGTCTTTATCTTGTCATTATGTGCGCACATTTATATACATTCTTCTATACATATTTGTGTGTTTGTAGTTACTATAGAAAGATAGAGTGTTAAAACGAGTGCATTAATATACAGCTTTGATATCCCTTTTAGACAGAACTACTGTCAGCCAAGGCAGATTAGTTGCTTAGTAGTTAGCACGTTTTCCTCACACCTGCAGAGTTTGGATGTTCTCCCAGTGTGTTGGGGGTTTGTTATTGGTACTCTGGTTCCTTACCACAGTATATTGGTATGCATTTTAGGCTGATTTAGCATCTCTAAATTGTCCATAGTGGTGAATGTGTGTGTCTATGGAGTCTCCTGCTTTGTGCCCTGAGTACCTTGGAATAGCCTCTGGGTTTATCATCATCCTCCATAGGATAAGCGTTACGAAAAATGGATGCTTACTGGTGCCCATGTGGCCTGCTATATTAGATTTGAGTGTTTTTGTGACAATATTTAGTTTTTCTGCAATATTGCCTGTCAGTATTCCATCGACCAAAGCCAAATACTCCTTTTTAGTTGAACCTATGCACAGAAGTATGTATTAACTTATTAACAAATTAAAAAGCAAACAAAAATTTCCCTATCATTGTCGTAAGCTCAAGTTTTATCCACAGTGTTTATTAAACTTGTAGTTGAACGTTGACAGGGAACTTTCAAATTTCATTTGAGAAGCAAAGAATTCTCTATTTATAAGACACAAGGAGAGTGAAGATATACTGAAGTGTCAAACAAGTATGACGCATGTGGAATATTGCAGTTTATCATTTGTACATGCCTAGCGATCAGCAGCGTCTCATGACCAGGGATTTCAGTGGGAAGAAGGTCGACGTAATTACGTAACAGAATAATGCTGAAATTCTATCTGAAATTCATCTGAAAAATGTAGATGTTTCTTTTTTTTTTCCAGCCATGTATATTGAGTGAGCTGAATGTATATCAGATATTTTTTTGTCCATGCCATAATCCAATGCCATTTTTTTCTCCCAATATTTGTAATATGTCTTACAATAACATCGGTCTGTACATCATATACACAATCTCTGAAATATGGCAGTGATTTGATCTGCAGGCTGATATGAAAACGTGTTTAATCTGGTTTAGTGAGTGCTTTTCCTTTCACTTTGTTTATCTCAGCGAATCTACAGAGAAGCTATGTCTACTGTGCATAATATCAGCAGAAACAGACTTTGCTTAGTCTGCTCTACAGCTCTACAAGTGTGGAACGCGATTTACATGCCTTACGCCGTCAGCATTTTTCAGCAGGTATAAGGAAGAGAAGTGTATCACTCATGACACTTCTCCAAAAATAATCTGAAGGAATGTTTTTCAGTCCGAAGATGAAATCGTTGTATAGATCTTGCTACAGCTCAGGCTTTGAACTTTACCCTCTCTTCCAGTGAAACAGTGACGCACTAACCTGACCTAATAATAACTTTAGTCATACAGTTACTCACATACAGCAGCTGTTTGTATGGCAATGTACACATACACTTGAACTCACACTCACACACATCGTTAAACACACACAGTTTTTATTCGGCACGCAAGCCACTTCTTATTCATATTCGTACTCCTATGAATCTCTCATTCACACTACCAGTACAGTTTCTTTATGAAGAATAACATTAACAATAGTTAGAGTTGAGTTTATTACATAGAGTTGTTTGTGAGATTTTTTCCAAAAAGGCCTGGTGTGGATGCAGGTTTTCACCCCAACCAAGCAGAAGCAACACCTGAAAGCCAAGAACAGCTGATTTAAACAATCCTGCACCTACACTTGCCCTTTTACAGATAAGATTAGACACCTGTGGTTTCTACAAGTGCACATTTCACATTGTACATTTATTTTCATATTTATTCAAATATATGTCCCAAACACTGGTGGCTCACCCATGGGGAATAAGTCAGTTATATCAACCATTTAACAAATATTAATCTTCATAAAGCTCTTATTCACAGCTCTACAGGTCCATGCAACAGGACAGTTAATGACTTACGGGTTGCCAGATTGGGATGTTAAAAAAAAAAACTCTTTGCAGCCACAATGAGCTTGTTTTAAAGCAAATTTCACTGCCATATTTCAGAGAGTGTGTATATGATGTACAGACCGATGTTATTGTAAGACATATTACAAATATTGGGAGAAAAAAATGGCAATGGATTATGGCATGGACAAAAAAAAATATCTGATATACATTCAGCTCACTCAATATACATGGCTGGAAAAAAAAAGAAACATCTACATTTTTCAGATGACCAAATTTTCAAGATTTTATTCTGAAACATGTAAAAGCTGGTTAATAATGTTACCTCGAACACATTTTAACAAATTTGGATGTCCAAATCTGCTCAGATGAGCTGCTAAAGTGTATAGTAGATGACTGTAGGACGGCTCTGGGGGTTTCATCACAGGGAAAAGTCACTATATAGAAACCAATAGCATAATTCAAGTGTGATAGAATTTCAGCATTATTCTGTTACGTAATTACGTCGACCTTCTTCCCACTGAAATCCCTGGTCATAAGACGCTGCTGATCGCTAGGCATGTACAAATGATATACTGCAATATTCCACATGCGACAAACTTGTTTGACACTTCAGTATATCTTCACTCTCCTTGTGTCTTATAAATAGAGAATTCTTTGCTTCTCAAATGAAATTTGAAAGTTCCCTGTCAACGTTCAACTACAAGTTTAATAAACACTGTGGATAAAACTTGAGCTTACGACATGTTTAAGCAGGAATCATGCTCTGTATGCCTACGCAGCACATTAAAAGTTCAGTATGTCTGAGACTTTGCTTGTTGAACCATTCTTGGGGTCAGTCGATCATTATTTAACTAAAATATCGCAACTGGTTCAATATTCAAGGTTTTACTGATAGGTAACTGAAAGGTATGATGCAATACATGGGGGCTGTTTTTTCTGTTGGCACTTGGTTTTGCACAGCATTGAATTTGTTTGTTGAATTTAACAGCTTTATTCGTGTTTAAATGTGTGGGACGATTCGGTTATCACTGTTGTGGAATTCCTACATTCCCAGTCCACAGATGCACAAAGTTCCTTGAGAGAAAAACATCATGTATCCACATTCCATACAATATTTTTCAGTGTTTTTAGGCCCATTATTCTGTATGATTTTCTATAATTTTCTCTAAATGCAACTTTGTCAGGATTTCTAGATACAAATCACAGATGGATATTAATTTGTTCACTCTAATACATTATTGTTTCTATAGTAATAATTGAAAACCGGTGCTAAAGTTTTTTGTGGATATTAAATGTCATTACTGGACTAGAGTAGTAATAATAATAATAATAATAATAATAATAATAATAATTTCATTTTTCTACCGCTTATCCGAACTACCTCGGGTCACGGGGAGCCTGTGCCTATCTCAGGCGTCATCGGGCATCAAGGCAGGATACACCCTGGACGGAGTGCCAACCCATCGCAGGGCACACAGTACTCTCATTCACTCACGCAATCACACACTACGGACAATTTTCCAGAGATGCCAATCAACCTACCATGCATGTCTTTGGACCGGGGGAGGAAACCGGAGTACCCGGAGGAAACCCCCGAGGCACGGGGAGAACATGCAAACTCCACACACACAAGGCGGAGGCGGGAATCGAACCCCCAACCCTGGAGGTGTGAGGCAAACGTGCTAACTACTAAGCCACCGTGCCCCCCAATAATAATAATAATAATAATAATAATAATAATAATAATAATAATAATAATAATAATAATACAAACCTAAAATAATTTATTGTAATTGTTGACCAAGAATATAATTGTTGTTTAAGAAGAAAAAACTGTGCTGCTAGAGAAAAAATAATCTAATCAACTCTGGGTTTGTGACACTAACTTGGTCCATCTTCATGTACACTGGCGCAATGTACATGGTAGATTTGAACTCGTACTGAACTTCAGAAACCTGTTGGGACTCTGCCATGTTGACAGTACCATTGCATATCCGTCTTCTTTTTACAGTGTGGACTCAATCATGCTTCTGGAGGAAGGGTTCAAGGTGGTCAGTGTAGATGCCAGCGATAAGATGCTGAAGCATGCACTCAAGGAGAGATGGGTGAGGAGGAAAGAGCCAGCGTTTGATAACTGGGGTAAGAAAATAATCCTAATGTAGCATGGAGCAACATGCAGTTTTGTAAATGATGCTAATGTGTTTATTTTGGACTGATTATTCCTCTATGGTTCATGTTTTTCTCAGAGATTGAAGAGGCTAACTGGCTTATGCTACCCGAAGAAATTCAGAAGCCTGGAGACGGATTCGATGCGGTTATCTGCCTGGGGAACTCGTTTGCTCATTTACCAGATTTTAAAGGTAAAGTGTGTGTATTAATGTTAACTTGAGCTCATTAATGGTTATAGATTTATTGAATGATTTTTGAATATCTCCCAGGGGATCAGAGCGATCAGAAGCTGGCGCTGCAGAACATAGCCAGCATGGTGAAACCTGGAGGAATCCTGATCATCGATCACAGGAACTACGACTACATCCTCGAAACAGGCAAAGCTCCTCGGGGCAAGAACATTTATTACCAGGTATCCCAGTGTTCAAAAATGAACGTTTGCATAAACGCGTACACGTTCAAATTCTGGGTTATCTATGGTTGGATCTGTGGGGATGTAGGACACAAACTATTTCTCCTGCCATCCTTTGTTAGACCGCTCAAATCGACATATGTGAGTAGCATAGACAAAATCTGGAACAAAATCTGACAACACTCTGTGGCCTTGGGTCAAAGAATATGGAAATAAACATCTTTCAGAAAACAAGTCCAAGAAAGGAGGCTCTAGTGAATTACTCAAGATAGGCCTATGTCGAAGCCTAATGGGGAGGGGGATTTGGTAACCTACTGGGGGGCATGTGGTAGCTTACTGAGGAGATGTGGTAGCTTACTGGGCAGGATATGGTAGCCTACTGGGGGGATGAGGTAGCCTACTGGGGGGATGAGGTAGCCTACTGGGGGGATGAGGTAGCCTAGCGGCTAAGGTGTTAAACCTTAGGCTGTGAGTTCAAATCCCAGGTCCACGAAGCTGCCACTGCTGGGCCCCTGAGCAAGGCCCTTAACCCTCAATTGCTCACTTGTATAAATGAGGTAAAATGTAAGATGCTCTGGATCCCCTCACAAGATCCCCTCACAAGCCTTGTTTTATTAATTCAGAAAAACACAGCATGTCGAATTATTGAGAAGCCAAAAAGCATAAAATCCTTAAGCCTTTCCTCTTTTGGAAAACGTGGTTACACCATCACCACTGACTGTCACAAAGCAGCGGTGGGTTTCATAAAGCGGACATTAACACTTTCAAAAAGTGGCCCATAATGCCTCTGGTTACAGACCTGTCTAGCATGAGTTAGTATAACTGCTGGATTCAGTGGATTTATCAGAGATTATTCTCTCATCCAAAGAGCCTTCACTGTTCAAAACTGGTTCTGAAAAGTCTTTCTTTCTTTCCCCGCTGCTCTGTGCTTGTTCTCTAGAGTGATTTGAAACAAGACATCGACACCTCTGTACTCTGGGTGAACAACAAGCCCACCATGGTGACACTGGACTACACACTGGAGATCCCACAGCCTGATGGATCACAGAAAGCACCTGAGACAAGGTACTACAGTAAAGCGAAGGATCTGATTCAAAGTGTACCATATAATAATAATAATAACAATAATAATAATTATTGTTATTATTATTATTATTATTATTATTATTATTATTGCAAAAAATCTGTATCCGGGTGTGCCTCTGGAACATGATAGCAGACAGTATCATTTACAGATTAGTAAAAGATACATACACCTTCAGAAAAGGTTGCCTAATTCCTTTGTATTCCTTGCAACCATCTCAGAGTTCAGATTTATGTTCAGTGATGCAACCCTTGTGTTCTAGATAATCAGCACAACGAGCAAGTGTACTGTTTTATGAGATTCGAGCAACTAAGAAAAATGCGGTCCAGTGTCAAACCATATGGGTCCAAAAGGGTTTTTATAATAAGAAAAATGTAAACAAAATTTCAGTCTAGCCCCTTTACATCTTCTTCAGTTTGTCCTTTGAAATGGTTGGATGTACAACACAACAGCTCCAGGCTATTCTGCTTTTTTGAAAGCTTCTGCTTTCAAAGAGTGTTCTTGATTTATACAGTTGCACTTTGGAATAATATCTTCCCCCTGTGTACTTTAAATCAGAATATTTATCTTTACCATATCTGCAATTTACTGTCATGTTACTGTAACAATGGTTGTATTAGGAATTACGGTTAATCTTACTTTTGCGTGCTGAATAATGATTTACTTCTGTTTTTTAGTAGCACATGACTTGAATAAGGAGAACCTAATTTCCTGTCTGTCTCACAGTAAATTCCGCCTGTCGTATTACCCGCACCGGCTGGAGAGCTTCAAGGAGCTACTGAAGGCAGCGTTCTTTGGAAAGTGCAAGCAGAAAGTTTTTGGTGATTTCAAGCACTATACTCCAGGACAAGGAGAAGCTCCTTGTTACTTTATCCACGTTGTTGAAAAGACTGCTTAAGGCAATCTTTATGACCCCAAATCTTTATCTCTGCTATTGTTTCATACGCATTATCTCTGCTTCGTTTGCCATTGTTTTAACAGCGGTCTGACCTTGAAAGCTTTCCACAACAGCAAAGGAAGAGCTGAAGACACAATGCTGAAGATCATCAGTTCACACAGAATGTGTGAAACCCAAAGAATACTGGGGCTTTAATGCCAGTGTTGCACCATGGGGCTTTAATGCCAGTGTTGCACCATGGTGCATCAGGCAGCTCATATTTGTGTGTGTGTGTGTGTGTGTGTGTGTGTGTGTGTGTGTGTGTGTGTGTGTGTGTGTGTGTGTGTGTGTGTGCCACTGAGGATTTTGTCCATTTTGCAAACATCAACAGCATAATTCATTTCTGATTCCTCAGCTGTAGGTACGGTTAATGCTTAGCTTGTGATAGAAGCTTCCGTGATACTAAACTTTTATAATCTTTTTTTTTTTATTTTTTTATTTGACTGTGTATAAACAGATCTGCATTGCAAAATCTAAATACACAACTACATCTCTTAACCTAAAGGCCAACTGAAGAAACAAAGTGTCCGGTTTACTCATCCATATCTTCCGTTGAAGTCAGCTAGAAAAACCTTTTACAAACAGAACTCTTTGCTTTTCCTCCAGCTTTACTACCATCCATCTTTTGTTTAAAATGTTGTTGAAAAACCTTTCATTAACAGACTGAGGCAGAGACCCAAATTCTCATTACTCCCTGTAGTCTGATTAAGGCCAAAGACTGTATGGATATTTTCTTTAAAAACTGGCGTATTAAAAAATGTGTATTAAATTAACAGAGACATTTAAAGGATTACTCCACACCAACATTTGGACCAACATTTACTGAATGTTGCAGTGTATTCTTGCGGAGATTAATTTAAACATTTATCTCTGACTGTTTTATCCTCGGTTAAAAGTTTTCCACATTATTTCACTGCTAGTGAAAAAAGTTCAAATTTTAATTCTAATACCGTCGCCAAAGGAGTTATACCTGTCCTCACATACAGTAGATTGTCAACTAGCCTACCCAAGGCTCTGTCGTAACTCAGCACAACTACACATGTTAACCTACGTTAGAGAGGCTCACAATCGGTAACTCGTCACTGGGTTAATGCTGAGTTAACTGGAAAATATAGCACTAGCTGTATCAAATCATTTAATGCATTTCATGGTCCTTTAAGACTGTGATAGTGTTTACAAAGCTCACAGTCTCCAGCTGCTGAAATGATCATTGATTGACTGAGTTTATAGAATGTTTAAATATGCACTACAGAAAAATGTAGAATCGTACATTTTCTCATCCAAACGGTTTGTTGATATGTTATTAATGTTTCACTTGCTCAAGTGTTTGTTTGGTCTGTCTCCAAAGTGCAGAGTTCAGGTAGAAATTGTTCAACCACTGCTTGTCCTAATGTGACCTAAAATGAATGAAGTGTAATTTCAGGTCACTTTAGGACCTTTTCAAGATTGTTTGTACTTTCAGATATACATAATGACATGTCAATATTATATTGTTCTTGCTAAAGTACCGTTTTTGTATAAGTAAGAATCTACATTATACTGACATAGTATTTTGGTATATGTTATTGCAGTGTAATCAGAAATGATCAAACTGTTGGTTATTTTAAGGCAGCAGCTGATTTTGTATCTTGATGGTTTTTTGGCTGAAAGTGAACGAACACGTTCAGAACGAACGCCTTGTTGTCCAAATGCTTTTAAATCTGCGAACAGTGTATAATTTCTTTTTGTTGATTTATATAAAATTACATGTAAATAATTATAGACAAGATAAAGAAAAGTCTTATATTACAGAGATTTACAGAACTTTAATTAAACTGCTGTGTTAATATTTGATATTTTCTGTCGATTAGAAGATATAAAAACCACAGTATGAATGTTAGTATTCATTCTTGTTTGAATTCATTATTTGTATAAGAATAAAGTACATACACACAAATATTTTTGCCAAAACACAATCACTTAATCCCATATTTTTGTGCATCATTAAAGTCAAAATGGCAAAATTATATGCTGTGTGATGCAATTTTTATATGTTTAGTTTTTAATCAGTCAGTGAGGTATGTAATTTAGATTTGAGTCAGTCAGGTGTGTATACTGTATTCTTATGGTTTTAGGCAGAAATGTGTTTTATTAGGATGTATATCATTTATGTTTTAGTCATTAATGTATGGAAATATTCAAAGATCGCTGAACCACAAACCATGTAAAAGCCTCATCCTTAAAGAAAGGAACATTCACACTTTGAAATTTTATACTATCTGCTAATAGTAATAGTGATCTTAGACTAAGTCCACTTTTAAAATGTCTGTAAGGTGTAACATTACAAATAAAACAAGCCAATTTGAATCGACTCGCATGAAGCGAGTTGTTCACACAGAACCGATTCGTGCACGATTCATCTCTGATAGGGAAAAATGGCGTTTTGAGAAGAGCTTAAAAAAAAATTCAAAACATCCTCATCTACAAACTGGTGTAATACAGAGTTTCCCCAATGTCCGTGGCTAATGCAAAACAAGCCGTTTTCAACCCGGTAGGTATTATCATATTAGTCCGTATTTCTGCATTTTATCAGATAAACATCAGCTTTTTAGCATCAGTTATCATATTTTAGCATCTGTTTACATGTCCTAGTTAGCATCTATTAGCATCTGTTTACATGTCCTGGTTAGCATCTATTAGCATCTGTTAGCATCTGTTTACATGTCCTAGTTAGCATCTATTAGCATCTGTTAGTATCTGTTTACATGTCCTGGTTAGCATCTATTAGCATCTGTTAGTATCTGTTTACATGTCCTGGTTAGCATCAGTTATCATCTGTTATCATCTGTTTACATGTCCTGGTTAGCATCAGTTAGCATCTGTTTACATGTCCTGGTTAGCATCATTTAGCATCTGTTTACATGTCCTGGTTAGCGTCATTTAGCATCTGTTTACATGTCCTGGTTAGCATCATTTAGCATCTGTTTACATGTCCTGGTTAGCATCATTTAGCATCTGTTTACATGTCCTGGTTAGCATCTGTTTAATGTCCTGGTTAGCATCTGTTTAATGTCCTGGTTAGCATCTGTTTACATGTCCTGGTTAGCATCTGTTAGCATCTGTTTACATGTCCTGGTTAGCATCTGTTAGCATATGTTTACATGTCCTGGTTAGCATCTGTTTACATGTCCTGGTTAACATGTTAGCATCTGTTTACATGTTCTGGTTAGCATTTGTTTACATGTTCTGGTTAGCATCTGTTAGCATCTGTTTACATGTCCTGGTTAGTATCTGTTAGCATCTGTTTACATGTCCTGGTTAGCATCAGTTAGCATCTGTTAGCATCTGTTTACATGTCCTGGTTAGCATCAGTTAGCATCTGTTTACATGTCCTGGTTAGCATCAGTTAGCATCTATTAGCATCTGTTAGTATCTGTTTACATGTCCTGGTTAACATCTGTTATCATCAGTTATCATCTGTTATCATCTGTTTACATGTCCTGGTTAGCATCTGTTTAATGTCCTGGTTAGCATCTGTTTACATGTCCTGGTTAGCATCTGTTAGCATCTGTTTACATGTCCTGGTTAGTATCTGTTAGCATCTGTTTACATGTCCTGGTTAGCATCAGTTAGCATCTGTTAGCATCTGTTTACATGTCCTGGTTAGCATCAGTTAGCATCTATTAGCATCTGTTAGTATCTGTTTACATGTCCTGGTTAGCATCTGTTATCATCAGTTATCATCTGTTATCATCTGTTTACATGTCCTGGTTAGCATCAGTTTGCATCTGTTTACATGTCCTGGTTAGCATCATTTAGTATCTGTTTACATGTCCTGGTTAGCATCATTTAGCATCTGTTTACATGTCCTGGTTAGCATCATTTAGCATCTGTTTACATGTCCTGGTTAGCATCATTTAGCATCTGTTTACATGTCCTGGTTAACATGTTAGCATCTGTTTACATGTTCTGGTTAGCATTTGTTTACATGTTCTGGTTAGCATCTGTTAGCATCTGTTTACATGTCCTGGTTAGCATCAGTTAGCATCTGTTTACATGTTCTGGTTAGCATCAGTTAGCATCTGTTTACATGTTCTGGTTAGCATTTGTTTACATGTTCTGGTTAGCATCTGTTAGCATCTGTTTACATGTCCTGGTTAGCATCAGTTAGCATCTGTTTACATGTCCTGGTTAGCATCAGTTAGCATCTGTTTACATGTCCTGGTTAGCATCAGTTAGCATCTGCTAATCGCTTCAGATGAAAGCAGTCGAAACACTGAGCTGTACACCGAAAACAGAGGCTAAAAGCAAAGTCGCCACCATGTTTAATTCCTTGTGTTTAAATAAAGTAGACCTGTTATTTGTGAACACAATCGTTAATACAATCTGGTGGATTTTTTCAGGTAATTCCTTTCACAGGACTCATCCCAGGTGGGCTTCAGCCAGGGGAGATGGTTGTAGTTCAGGGCTGTGTTCTAAATCATGCTGACAGGTAACACTTTACTCACCACTCAGACTGCGATATGAACATCACTATCATTAATATCCCATTTCAACCAGCTTACAGTGATGTGATGGGATTTAATAGTCACTTCAGCTCTCCCTACGTAGATAGAGTGATGCAGCAGAGCTTTAATTCTTCAGTTTGTCCAGTTCTCTGATCATGTCTCACTCTGCTCCGTAAAGTTCAGTCTAACACCAATAGCAACAACATCTGAGATCAGATAAACGATCCGAGCCGTGTCTCGTCTCTGCTGTAACTTGGGTTGTAGAGCTGCATTGTATCTTGGAACTTTAAATCCAGCGTTTGATGTCCCTTCAATACTCGTTACTCATGTCACATTTCTCATTAATATGACATCCAACGCTGCCGGACGAGAGCGTATCAAAAACAAAACACGCTCTTGCTGTTTTTCTTTTTATGAGCTAAAAGCAAAACCTTAGAATCAAACATTTATTCTTTCTGTTTAAATATTATTTCTTACGTTAAACACCATTTTAACCCCACTAGCAATGTCCTCTTACACTGGAGAACGAATCAGCAAATTATGAGCTGAATCGCCAAAAAACACAAGACCGACATTTTGATATAAACGTGTTTCGGGGTGGAGTTTTCCTTGAAATGTTTTGGTTACTCTGGATTAGTGATTTGATAACTCGTGAAATCCACACAGCTGAAATATCTGTAACCTGTACAGAAATATCTGTAACTGTTGCATAAAGATTTCACAGGTTTATTATTTCCTTTCTAT
The DNA here is from genome assembly GCF_030014155.1 of Tachysurus vachellii. NCBI lineage: Eukaryota > Metazoa > Chordata > Actinopteri > Siluriformes > Bagridae > Tachysurus > Tachysurus vachellii. The sequence goes on from NC_083469.1 coordinate 9,096,484, forward strand.
TTTAAGGCATAGAATACAGATGCAGTCTGATGTAATTTAATTGCAAATACACATTTTGCAGCATTTTAAAATATATGTTTAGAAGAGTGCAATAGTTATAAATATAAATAGTTTAAAATGACCAGAAACATGATTTGTCAAGGTAAAATATTAAGCAGTGTAGTTATATGTTATATGTAAGTGTATATATATATATATATATATATATATATATATATATATATATATATATATATATATATATATATATATATACCCACACTTCCAGGTTCCAGTTTGACCTGACCTGTGGCAGCAGCACTAAGCCCAGAGCCGACATCGCTTTCCACTTCAATCCCCGCTTCAGGAACGCTCCATGCATCGTTTGCAACTCCTTACATCAAGGTGGCTGGGGCCGAGAGGAGATTCTCGATCAGATGCCCTTTAAGCAAGGAGCGTCCTTTGAGACAATCATTCTAGTTCAGGAAGATGTGTTCAAGGTAAGAGACCCGATAGTCACCTTGAGAGTCTAGGTTTGAGGTGGCTTGGCATGTGATGACAAATACCAGTATTTACCAACTGTCTCTGAGCAGGATATAAATGTGTGAAATCCTAATCCCAAACCTGTTTGCTACAAACATGCGACTTCCTGTCTGACGTTAGCCCGCACTTGTATGGGTGACCTGTGCACATGCAGAATAATTGACGTGCATGTGCTTCCTTCTTGCAGACAGGTTTCCTAAGTGAGTCAATAACTGACTAGAGCATGTAAGCCAGTTTAGTTACTGTACAGAAGTTCCAGGGACTTCCACCAGGCGGCGTTGTAGGGGCAATAATAACTGTATTTTTAAGATTATGATGCTGGTTCCAAACTAAGCTTTAAATTAAAACCAGCCCTTTTAACCGCCAGCTGTCTTATTTTTCACAAAACATCAGTGTCTGCTTTCTATTGCATATTTTTCTTGCATCTGTTAGCTACTGGATAAAATTAGAAACTAAACATGTCTAATTTGATATGTGTGAGTGATTTAATATCTGTTCAGTTTTCCTAATTTCCTCATTTTCCAGCTATCAGAGACATGATATACAGTATTACATTTCCAAAGCAACGATAAACTAAGCAAACGGAAGTTACCTGCATCGGGTGGTTTGATTCAATAGAAGGTTTATTATAAAAGATGAACTCATTACAATCACTGTTCGGTCCTTCCAGGATTATGCGATCACAAAAAAACATGCAAATTTCAGCAGGCTTGGGTTAAGATGCTACACGTGACATCATCACAACATGCATTCAGCCCTCTTGGATTCATGTGCGTCTAACATGAGTACAGTTGCAATCTTACATCGCAGATTTTTTATCAAAAAAAGTGGATGTACAGGTTTTGAGCTGTAGCTTGGGTGAGAGTTTTACCAAGACCTAATAACCATCCATATGAGCTTCGGTATTCATGTATGTTTGAAGTGTATATGTGTGAAATATGCTTCTATTTTGCTTATATCTCAGAGAGAAGTTTGTGAAATGCCACAGAAAGCCTACAAGGTGTCTGGGTTTAGTAGAGACACGAAAGTCCATTATTAACCAAACAACTAACCCCATTCAGAATCTGTTTGCACTTTTCTGGAAGCCACTACACAATCATGTCTTATTTTGGAGATAATTAGGGTCGCTAAACTATAACTGAGGGTTCTCTACACCTCCAACTCGTCCGGTAAAGCAAGCATAGTCGATCAACATGCTAAGACAGCTGATCAGCCATTAAAGACCCAAAGCAGAGGTGTGGTGTGTCTGTACCTGCTGATCGCTGTTTCTCTCCTGCAGGTGGCAGTAAACGGAGCTCATGTCCTGGAGTATCAGCACAGAATCCCTCTGCACAGGATCGACACGTTCTCCATATCAGGAAAAGTTCAAATACAAGCCATCGGCTACGTCCCAAGCTCAGTAAGAAGCTCTGTCTCATCACAACAAATGATTATCTACTGATTTGTTTTCATATCAGGTTAGTTATTAAGATTTATAGTAATCTCAGACTCATTTCCACAGGCAATATTTTCAGAATCAGGTGATCTGGTGAGTTCATCTAACTGATATATTACTTTGAAACCAGAATTCCAAGTGCACCAGTTACAGTAAAGACATTTTCTCATCACCTCTAGAGTATACCCTACAGAGGCAGTATACTTAAAGGGCTCAGTCCTGGACAGCACATAACAATTAAAGGCAACGTCACTTTATTTCCTCACAGGTACCTCGGCTCTTATCCTTCATTTTATTAATTTATTCTTACTATAATCTCTGTAACAGTGATTTTTCTCATGTGTTCTAGTTTCTCTGTAAACCTGAGGTGCGGCGAGTCAAAGAACATCGCACTACACATCAACGCACGCATCAAATCAGGCACGTTGATCCGCAACTCCTTCTTATGCGAGTCTTGGGGACCCGAGGAGATGGAGCTGTCGTACTTCCCGTTCACAGCTGGGAAATATTTTGAGGTAGGAGTGTGTGTTAAATGCATAGGAAAGGGGCTGAGAGCACATCTGACTTTCACACAGGAGGTGAGACGTCGATATATCAGTGGTACAGCATGTCATAACATCTGAGAACGGTGAAACTTTGATATTCTTATACTATATAGTTCTACACTCACTATCCACTTTATTAGGTACACCTTACTAGTACTGGTGTGGTCTTCTGCTGCTGTAGCCCATCCGCCTCAAGGTTCGACGTGTTGTTTGTTCAGAGATGCTCTTCTGCATACCTCGGTTGTAACGAGTGTTTATTTGAGTTACTGTTGCCTTTCTATCAGCTCGAACCTGTCTGGCCATTCTCCTCTGACCTCTGGCATCAACAAGGCATTTGCGCCCACAGAACTGTCGCTCACTGGATATTTTCTCTTTTTCGGACCATTCTCTGTAAACCCTAGAGATGGTTGTGCGTGAAAATCCCAGTAGATCAGCAGTTTCTGAAATACTCAGACCAGCCCGTCTGGCACCAACAACCATGCCACGTTCAAAGTCACTTAAATCACCTTTCTTCCCCATTCTGACGCTCGGTTTGAACTGCAGCAGATCGTCTTGATCATGTCTACATGACTAAATGCATTGAGTTGCTGCCATGTGATTGGCTGATTAGAAATTTGCGTTAACAAGCAGTTGGACAGGCGTACCTAATAAAGTGGATAGTGAGTGTATATAGACTTTCCTGAACTTTGAGAAATGCTCTACTGAAGAGCTAAATCTCAGTGCCGGTCACAAGGCAGAATGAAAATGGGAGGGTCGTGACAGGAAGGGCATCCGGCATAAAACGTGCCAAATCAGATGATCTGCTGTGGCAACACCGAACAGGGAGCAGCTGAAAGAACAACAATAACATGAGCATTGTGGGGATTTTAATGGCCGCTGTCAAATCCAGTAACCAAATCAGTTCGGTTTACCTCAATGTTATTATGGCACGTAATTTGCCAACAATTTGTTTCCTGTGACATTCAGCCGAACTCGCACTCAGTGTTAAGGCAGACTGTTATTACCACCGTGTTTATAACACAGGCTTCATATCCAACGTGATCTGTACATGAAGAGTGACATGCAACAGCTTTTTTAAAATTATTATTTATTTATTTATTTTAATTTATAATTAGACCTTATCAGATCTTCCATTCTGTATATGATGAAAGGAAAAAATTTAAAGATTTTTATTTAAAGCTATTTCTGGTTCTCCTGCCACGCAGCGTACAATGGCGAATGCTTCTCTGGAGATATATGAAGCCACCTTTAAATATTTTTAAACTGCAGTATCATATGGCAGACAGACACTTGGAGTAGAGCACTAAACTCTTCTATTCCCTTCCTGCAACTGGCTAGTGTTGCTCTGATCGACAGGAAACGGAGAGGAAGACAATTAACCAGAACGATGAGGAGGCTTGATTTCGTGCTAATACACTACTAATATCCAAAAGCCCAAGTCGGTGAAAATCATATTAAAACACATTACTGCTAAAACTCCTGATCTTAAACCAATACCTTCATGTGTTTTTAATTGAATCTCAGCCTTCCATATGCGTAGCGAAGATCCTCCTCATGGAACTTATTGTCAAGACCTAAAGCACATTCGTTCCTGACTCGTGTGAACGATCCGGTACTTTAAAAGACAAGTAATTGAAATAACCTTTAATAAAAACAAATACGGAACAGCTTAGGAACATGTAAAAGGAAAAAAAAACTTAGTGCTTAGTATTTAGTATTTGTTTTACCTCACCATGGAAATATACAATGCACAGCTGAGACATGACAACCTGAGAACTTTGAATTGTAATAATAATAATTTACCTAAGAACTGCTGCTTTAATCCTAAACACTGCCCTGTGCTCTTCCCAGGACTCTTATTAACATTACTGTATACTGTGCTGTACCTCTAATCCCACTGTCTGCTCAGTTACCTTTTGAGTCTAACTTGTACCTCTGGCTTTCTCATTAGACATTTAAATCTTTCATGGTAATTTGCATAAAGCTTAAAATTTAAGCTGAAATTGTGTGTGATTGCAAAGATTCCTGAGGTTCCATGAAGTACAGATTAAATCAGGATTGAATCTCAATATCGATATGTTTGTTAATCACAGATTTCTGGTCGTCTGTGGCTCTCAAAACACACCTGTTCTCATCCATCTGTGTCCTCAGATCATCATCCTGTGCCAGACTCACCAGTTTAAAATCGCAGTGAATGGAGAGCATCTGCTGGAGTACAGACACCGAGTGCAGGACCTGAGCTCCATCACCCAGCTGGAGGTCCTCGGAGACATGGACTTACAGGACATTAAGCTCTGGTGACTCTCAGCTCAGAAATAGCACACGCTCACTTCAGCACTCATGCTTTATTTATTTATTTATTTAGTTAGTTATTTTTATTAAGTGTAACTTAATAAATAAATAAATGACGGCTGTGCCACTGATGGAAAAGGTTTCGAAAACATGATCTGAGACCTGGATTCGTGAAACCTTTTTCCATAGTGTAGCAATTCTAAATATAAAATAAATGTCTACTTACTTGCTTTGTGTCACAGTGACATGAAACATATTTAAAAAAAAAAAAGCAGTATATTTTTCTGAGATGTTATTTGCACAGAGCATTTAGTACTGACTCACAAAAAGCTCTTATAATAGCTATAATCTGGATTGAGTGAAGATCCTGGGCATGGTGTTTGTAAGGAATAATCAATGGTTTAATTTTATAGCTTTAATGTTACATTACAAGGGTTTACATGAACCACTATTACATGTGTTCTAGGAGTTACACAGTGGGTTAATTAGTAGTTAGTTAGCACATTTGCTTTGCACCAGCAGGGACAGGGGTTCGATTTGCCTTGTGTGTGTAGAGTTTGCATGTTCTCCCTGTGCATGGGGGGCTCACTGACATGCGTGTAGGCCGACTGGCATCTCTAAATTGTCCGTAGCGAATGGGGTGTGTGTGTGTGAATGTGGACTGTGATTGGTTCCTGCACCGTCCAGGGTGTCCTCCGTCTTATACCCCTTGGGAGTCACTTGGGATAAGCTCTAGGTTTGTCGTGACCTTGTATACAATAATCACTACTAAGTTTTATTTTTGAGTTGAAGTTCTGAGTGCATGATTTTTCTTTCTATATTATATTAATCATAGATAAAAGCCTAACTATCTGGTCATGACATTGAAACAGTAAAATAAATACATATAGCTCCAGAACGCCAGCTCGAATCTACCAGCAGTCGTGTTAAGACCAGACAAAGTGCTGCTTACATTATATCAGATGCTATGATGGTGAGACCGATGGCTTTTCTGAATATGAAATGTTCAGCTCAAATGACTCCAATAAGTAAACATGAGGGAACATCTTTTCCCGATGTGCCCAATATTTAAATAAGGGGGAATGTAATTATTCAGGGGTGAAAAGATCTTTTTTTAAAAAAAATACTGTATGCAACTGCTGGAATAATCAACAAATTAACAAGGGTAAATTTCCAACCATGATGTTCGTTTGGTTTCAATGGAGGACTGTATAATCAGTTTACAAAGAGTGCAAATGTATTGTTACGGAGTAACAGTGTTCTTATTATTCATGTGCTTTATACTGATGTGTTTAATAAAGCATGTAACAAACAACGCAATGGACTTCCAAGGCTTTGTTCAGAGACGGAAGCTTAAATCCAGTATGTACACGGAAACGTCTTTGCCGTCAGGTTCCATACTTCAGGATGAGTCTCTTGGCTCTTTATTTAGAGAATCAATCCGTTCATGCCTGCGAGGGTTGAGTAGAAACGTCAGAGGCCGACTTTTTCCATCGCATCTAGACCACCTAATATAGCCTTATATAGCATCTAGACCACTTTATATAGCCTTTGTGAAGGAACTGGACGTCAACTGAAACTGCCATTTATATTTTCCTACTTCTATGTATATGTATGTATGCATTTACCCATTTGTTTAATTCATTTTATTTATTCATTTCCTCATTTTTCTGTTTTAAATGTAACTTCGACATTTTATTTTACTGACTACTTAAATTATTGTTGTCCTTCAGCTGTTCCTCTAATCTGCATTTTTGATTTTTTGCCACTGATGCAATTCCTGATACAACCTTCCCGTTGTATCCGTTTGGGACCAGCACTGAGAATTAACTCCTCAGCGACTGGGTTGGTTCCTTGTCCGGACATCAAACCCGGTCTGCAGTGGTGAGAGCTGCTGGTTCACCAGGGATTACTTACTATTTAAGTAATATAAATAATTATTTATTCTATAACCGGGTCGGGATTAGGCAAAACAGTTTAATCGAAATAAAAAAATAAATCTTGTTTAAAAAAGGCATTACAATTAAAGTCTAGCGGCAGCTGTTAAGGAGGTTGACGTTTATGTGATATCATTTTTGTGCCACTTTTTCTGAATCTCACAGCTAACTGTAAAAGTGGCACAAAAATGATTCGATTCCCGCCTCCGCCTTGTGTGTGTGGAGTTTGCATGTTCTCCCCGTGCCTCGGGGGTTTCCTCCCCCGGTCCAAAGACATGCATGGTAGGTTGATTGGCATCTCTGAAAAATTGTCCCTAGTGTGTGATTGCGTGAGTGAATGTGTGTGTGTACCCTGTGATGGGTTGGCACTCCGTCCAGGGTGTATCCTGCCTTGATGCCCAATGACGCCCCGTGACCCGAGATAGTTCGGATAAGCGGTAGAAGATGAATGAATGAATTTTCATTTATTAATAATGAAACAATTTCGGTTAGATTTCGGAAAAAAAAATTGCTTTAGGTTTACACATGTATTCATTCACTAGTAACAAGTTTTTGAATTTCCTGAAAATCAGACATTTTGGAGTGAATCCTGTTATTTCAGTACAATAACACCAGATGGTTGAAAACATCACAAGTGGCAGCACTTTTCTATAGTTCCAAAGTCTCCATTAAATTCCTTGCACTTGGTGAAAAGTACTGGAGAAAAAAGCGACAAAGTTACGGAGTTGTTTCTGTGTGTTCTAACACAACTCTGCACTTAAGCAAGTAACTGACGCTTGTGACGAATCAGATTTTATTGGGCAGCGTATTCTTTTTTTCATGACACAGTATCATAGGTTGGTAATGTTGGTAAGACATCCACCACAGGCAATCATCACAAGATAACACTGTGTTTATGTAGACCGGGGAACAACATCTAGTCTTTAAAGATGCAGGGACGGCTTTTACAGAATCCCGTTAAAACTCAGAGACTGCAGTAATATCCATGTGATTGACACGAATTTGTTGAGAAAGGAAAACATTTCTGTTTGCGCCACAAACACTAGATCGTATACGTCCATAATAGGTAATAAAAAAATAAAAAATAAAACAGAGAAAGTTCATGCATCTGCAACATCATGACAACAGCTCACATGATCAACTGTGCAATGATCTCAAAAGACAGGAAGGCGAAAACTGTCCGTTCCCAATTGTCGTAAAGGAAAACGGCCCAAAAAACGAAGTGAATCCCAGCGAGTGAAACACGAATCGGCTTTTCAAGTGGAACGTCCTCTTCTTAAATGGTTCGATGCACTGAGTTAGTTACAGCCCTTTATTTTTGAAGCCACCCAGCCTTCAGAGCAGCAGCTTCTGCATCCTGACCGTCAGAGGAGCGAAGACGGATTTGGCTGCTCATTTTGTGGCTTGGGAGTGTGGCAGATTGGGTTTAAACGTGTTCCGGTCTACACTGAGTGACTCAGATCACTGAGATTGTACTGAGAGTTACGATGAGGAGCTTGCAGGCTCTTGGCACAGATTAAAGGGCAGCGTGGGGAGCGACGCACATGATCATGCATCAGTAGGTTTAAACAGAGCTGAGTTTGATCAGACCTCTGACCGAGTCCTCGTGTAAAGAGTCCTGACTGGCCGGGTTGTAGAAGTTCGCCGTGTGGCTGTGATCCAGTGGGCTTGTGCAGGGAAGCGTGCCTGGGGGCGAAGGGGCATCATCAGGTGTGAGGAAGTGGTGCTGGGGCTCGGAAGCTGGAGGGCTCAGACTCTCACTGTCACAGCTCAGACTCGGGGTGGAGGCGGGTGGTGTGGGCTGGCCAAGAGGAAGCAACGGGCACGGACCACCTGGAACTGGCTTTCCAGGCACCGATGACTCATCAGCCATGACTGGGGTCTCGCTCTGCAGCAACGGCGTAGCGGCGGCCTGCAAAATGAATTTGGTGCTCTGAATGCACTGGTCTTGGTCACACTGAATAAGAAAGAGAGAGAAAGTACACAAAAAAATAAAAGAGGGTGGGAGGTGAAAGATGTTATTTGACGGGGATGTATGGGGGAGAAAATTGGACAGAAATTGTTATCGATCAGCGTTGAAGCGAATAAGCAGAAGTAAAAGATGTTAGTGTTTTGTGTTATTTAAATACAAAAACGTTCTCGTTCATAAGAACGCATCTTTTTATTCGGCCCAAACGAATCGATGCGAATGTGAGAAATACAGAGCGGAGCTCTTCTAAAACTACCATCGATCATTTTCATTAAGCGTAACAACATTAAAGCGCATGGTTGGTCACAGGGAACAATCAATTACTCTGGGGAAAAAAAAACATATACGCTTGCTTCAGGAAGAGCTTTCACAACCAATTACAGCAGAACAAATGTTCACTGTACTCCCAACACACGCTGAATGGCTTTTTCAGGATGCTTTTAGGTAGTTTAGATAGCGTTATTAGGCTTATATCGGCAATCACAGATAGATAGAACTGTCATGTTGGATGATAAGCGGGAAAACAATGTCTGCAGCTTTAATGGTGACAAGAATAAAGTGTGTAGTATGTCTCGTAATAAGACTTCTAACTTGTAATGCCCTTGTTGTCTGCTGTTCAAACCTTAATAACCGTCTATATGACCAAACATTCTTCTGTGCTGCATCTTAGCACATCTTTGGTCAATCATCCAAATCATCTGAGCTTATTAAATACAAGCTAGAACAGTATTACTGGATCATTTAAAGCCACTTTTCTTGGCTTCTTTATATAGAACAATGACCACAGTAGCCCTGCTTTAGTAGTACACACAATTGACATTTATCTGGATCAACCTCCAAAGTGTTATTACTTTCATCAGAGGATTTTATTTTAGGAACAACACAGAGGACGTTGAACCGATGTGCCTGGGGCAATGTTCTGAAATGTTTGTGCTCTCTCTTCTCGCCCACCAGCCTGCAGCATCCCCGTGTCACGGCTCATACAGGACGATGATGGGGACAGTGACAGTGAGAGGTTTACTGAAACTGGACAGCTGATGATCTGAATCCTATGCCTTTGAGCCTTAGATTCTGTTATTTTTTCCTGATAGGAATGAAATCCGACGAAGTTTTCTGCTATTTTAGCCCATCTACCTCAAGGATTTGTGGTGGTGTGGATTCTCACCACAGCTTTAAAGTTTTTGGGTAAATGTAGGAACTGAAACAGCAATTAAAAATGTCCTGATTCTTAATCTGTGACCTGGTGAACCAGTGCACCGAAAAGTCGTTGTTCTGTCAAATGCCAGAAATATAAATGCAAATGAAACAGTCTGGCTGGATCATCACAAGATTTTTCTTCCCCACGTTCTGAAAGCCGAACAGTCACCCACTGTATCAGGGTCACATAATGACAGGATGATATTATTCCCTGGATCTGATGCTTGATGGGAACATTCCCTGTAGCTCTTGACCACATGACTGAATAACATGGGTTCCTGTTAAATTGGCCGGCGAGTGTGTTCAGACATCTTTAAGATGCGATTACTCTGCAGCTCACTCTGATGTTGATGGATATCGTGCGTCTTTCTTAACGAGAGTCGAAACGAGGTCGTCATGTCTCCGGGCATAGCTTATAATTTCATATTTCTGTCCACACTGTTTTGGTAATGGTCCTTAATTACGAAGATGTGACTTAATTATCAAGTCTCATTATTAGGTTTCATGAGGTCTGACTCATTTTTCTCTCAGGGGGATGTGAGCGGGTTACTCACTGGCTTCCTTGTTAATTGGAGCTGTATTAGATAGATGGTGTGTTATTTATTAAAGATGGATTTGTTTTACTGAACCGTGTGACATCAAGTAAAAAAAAAAAAGAAAAAGAAAGAAAGAGAGCCTGCAAGTCTGTTTAATAGAGCGAGGCAGAAAGCAAGTTTAAAAAGTAAAAGATATTTGTAGTGTTTTAAGAAACTGCAAAGTGAATGAATGAACGAACGAAATGCAGTACATACATGAATAAATAAATAAATAAATAAATATTATGTCTCTAACAAACATTAAAGACAGGAATTTGATTTGGAAATTTTTTGTGAGAACTGGAAATGTTTCTGAAATTATTTTATTACATTTATGCTTTATTACATTTATAATGCAAATATAAATATAATAAAGTGCACATCATTTAAGTTAAAGAGCTAAAAAAAAAAATAAAATCTTAATGCCATCTATAATTATGTACTAAACAATAAACAGAAAGCTTTTAATGCCATCCTGACTAGAAATGCATTTAAACGTCAAGAATATTTGTCAGCTTCTTTAACTTCACTTTAATGATGTCCTTTTAAACTGAACATTTTGTTTAATACTCTGACTAATAGAAGAAACTTGGTGACTGACTGAATGTAGAAAATGTGTTCTGAATAAAATCTGTAGCCAAAAACAAAACAAACAAAAAAAAACACTAGTCTCTGTTATCCACTAGGAGGCAAAACAGTGCAATAATCTCAGCTAGTTTGTGCTGATGATGTAATTGGGCATTAATGAGCTGGAGGTTTCATCTGTGAGCACCTTTTTTCCAGCAACAGTGGGATGAATACAATATAATGTTCAGATGATTTATTAGCAGATAAAGGTCCTCATTATAGCCTTATTGGTCTGTTGATTTTTTTTGGAGTGTCTGCTGTAAATAAACCTGTGGCCTGAAATGACACCAGTGACTGATAAAGTGTGTGTGTAAATTTTATTTGGTCCTTATTATACTTAAAACATGCAGTTTATCAAACAATGCCAGTTTTCTAACTCCATTACTTTAATCATCATCATCATCATCATCATCATCAGTGATTCTAAAACAAAATGAATTCTACAAATAAAAATAAATCTCTTCCTTCTTACCGGTTATATTATAAACCGATAGATTTATACAATCCTGAACTGAAAGAAATCACAATAGATGGAGTACGATTAGTATGCGTAGGCATGTCTGTAAATCTGGCATCCGAAAAGCTTCAGCGTTCCCAGAAATGCCGACTCACTGCTTGGGAAAAGTGCATTTATAGACACGCTCATGGCATTGTTTCTCTTTATACAGCACTTCCTGCGGCCACAAAATGCGGCTTTTGTGATCAAACGGAGACATGTTGGATCTGTGAATGCAAGTGACTTCAAAAGGCCTTTATCATTTCCAAGAAAGCTGGACCTTCAGGCTGAAGGAGAACAAAGAGCTACACAAGCTCGGTGCTTCAGCAGCTTTAAGGGCTGAAACCAAGTCAGGGACACAAAGCGCTCTCTCACTCTCTCACCATTAACTTATTTATGTCACTGACAAAGATGTTCTTTTATCTGTCCAATGATGAATTTGTGTATTTAAAGAACACCTAAACAGACCGACTGGTCAGCGGACTGAGCTGCAATTTTGAAAGAAAAAAAAAAATGGAGCAAAACAAAGCACTACAGTATAACAACACCTCCAGGTGAACAGGGAGGGAGGGAGAGAGAGGGAGGATGAATAAAGGATTGATGGATGGATTGAGGGAGGTAGGGATGGGGGAATGACAGGAGGGAGGGTGGGATAGATGCAGGAAGAGATGTATGGAGGGATGGAGGGAGTGAGGGAGGGATGGACAGAATGTCTGTTTGTATTTGTCCTGGCCTCCAACACATTTTTACATCACTGTATCATTAAGAGGAGATGTTGCTTGTATATAGAGGTGTAAAGGTGAGCAACTGAAGGTCCAAGCACACATGAATGTGATGTCATGAATGTTCGTGCTAAGGATAGCTCCAGGTAGCATGCTAAACTAGTCGAACCCCATACCAATATAGATATTGTTTTTTTTTTCAGCGTTTTTACCTAATAATATTTAATTTACCTTTAACGATACGAAGAATGCAACTAGTCATGTTACTGAGAAAACGTGCAAGCTCGCCATCTAATAATGCTGAAATCAATTGGTTAAAAGGAACAAGATTCCCACAGGAATTAACAAAGCACTGACACCAGAGACTCCGTCCAAAAAAATGCTAAATAATCACCTCAACATAGAGAACACAATGTTCTAGCTTTTTCTCTGGCGAGCTGTTATTGTGGAAACTGATTTAACAACCAATCAGAATCAAGAATTCAAATGCACTGTGGCAAAATCTCTGTGGCTCACCTTCTCACTTTTCCAGCCCTTACCGGTTTCACCGTCATTCATCATTAAGTGTAATGCAAGCGTGATTAGATAGAAATAGGAAAACTATATTAGACATTGGTCTCAAGTTCTTGCCTGACTCGTTTTTTTTTGTTTTGTGGTGATGCGTCGTGTTGCGTGATTGAAGCCGCTATGGAGTTGCTGTCTTTAGGGAACTGATCAGTAAAGATGAGAAACCTGTAACAGTGTGCACTTTTCAGCACTGGCTATAGTGTTAACTTCCTCCATGACTTCTATTTTTTGCAGCCATTTTGGTCATCTGATTTATTTATTTTTAGTTTATTTTCCCTTTCAACAGAGACTAATGTACGTTTATAGCTGTGTGGTAATGAGATACTCCACAGCCAGCGCAAACAGAAACATCGATCTAATTAGAAAAGTGGCCCCATAATAACAGTCCATCTTGATCAGGACAACAAGGTTAGTATAAATAAGGTACAGCCAAAGGAAAGGTGATATTTATGAATACAAAAATAAATAAATAGAATGTACGGGTCAGACAGTGGAGTAAAATACAGCTCATATTTCACAAATCTCTTCCCTGCTACTACGAGACATGGGGCTGTTCAGTGGGATCGGATGAGAGGTGCCACTTAATGGGGAAGAAGTGTGTGTGTGTGTACATGTGTATACTCACCCTGTTGTCTATATATGTATATATATGTACATGTGTATACTCACCCTGCTGTCTATATATATAGGTTTTTGAGCATAAACCTGCTAAAAAATGTCTATAATAATGAGTTGCAGAGTGTAAAATTGAAACACACACACACACACACACACACACACACACACACACACACACACACAAACACACACACAAACACACACACAAACACACACACACGCCAAGGCCAAAACATATTAGTAAATGAGGAATGCCTAAAACCATTAAGGTCCACTGTATTATTATTTTATTATTAATATTTAAAAAAATAAGTAAAACTTTAAATAATATTATAAATATATATACTTATTTGACTATTTATTTATTTTTTTCCTTTTTTTAATAGCGATCACAAACTGACTGGATGCAAGTGATTTTTTTTGTATATTACTTTTTTATTTTTTTATATAAAGTTTTTTTTTTTTTTTTATATATATATATAAAGTTAGTGGCTTTTTTTTTGTCTAAAATAACATTGAATAAGTTCCCACACTGCTCAGGGTTTCACTCAGTCACACTACAATAAAGAGATAAAAGGATAACAACTAACATTTTCTTTCTTTTTTTTTCTTTTAGCACTACTGAATAATTTACAATCTTAAATGACTTTTAGTACACTTCTAACTGTGTGCATGAATTTCTCTCCAGCAGGAATAAAGTGGGATCTATCGATCTAGTGTCTTGTTAGTTTTTATCACATAAATGTCCATAAAAAGAATCATGATCTATTCCATTCATATCACAAAGCCCTGATCGTCACATCACTTGTTTTAACTGCTGTTTTCTTTTTTTTTTTCCCATCCTGGTGATGAAAATATTCTATAAAATTCTATTTAGATGTGTGGAGTGCTATCAATAATTTAGAGATGGAAGAGCCGGTGCATTTTGCTTCACTGTCCTGATAGCTGGGAACAAGCTGTACTGAGACGGCGCTGATCTGGAAGTTCTCTAGAGGCTGTAGGACAGAGAGAGTACGAGAACATACAGACAATCAAGAGGACAAAAAAATTAAAACCTGAGAAATAATTACTGAGAACTTGCTGCCTGGATAAAACAAAATGCAGCAGAGGAAATCCTGAAATAATGACTGACTGGGAATAAATGGTAGATATCAATGGTAAGATTATACACAGGGACTTGCAAGGTAGCTTCGTATCATCTAAAACTAATAATAAATGTGTTTAAGCAGGTGAAAATGTATAAGGGTTGATGTGAAGAAATTCAGTTATGGTGCTTTCTGAGATTTATCAGCGCATGAATGTTTATGCTTTTCCTGCACTGACAAACAACTGACGAGAGAGAGTGGTGGAGGGAGAGGGGAAGAGAGGGGGGGAAGAGAGACAGGGAGGGAGGGAGAGGGAGAGAGAGAGAAGGGAGAGGGGGGGAGAGAGAGAGAGAGAGAGAGAGAGAGAGAGAGAGAGGATGGGAGAAAGATGGGGGAGACAGAGAGTGGTGGAGGGAGAGGGAGAGAGACAGGGAGGGAGAGAGACAGGGAGGGAGAGAGAGGGTGGAGAGAACGGAGGGAGAAGAGCGGGAAGACACAGAGAACGAGAGATGGAGAGAGACGGAGAGAGAGAGACAGGGAGGGAGAGAGAGAGAGGGAGTGAGATAGAGGAGGGAGGGAGAGAGAGAGAGAAGGATGGAGAGAGGGAGGGGAAGGGAGTGAGATAGAGGAGGGAGGGAGAGAGAGAGAAGGATGGAGAGAGGGAGGGGAAGAGAGAGAGAGAGGAGGGAGTGGAGAGAGAGAGAAGGAGGGAGGGGGGAGAGAGAGAGAGAGAGAGAGAGAGAGAGAGAGAGAGAGAGAGAGAGAGAGAGAGAGAGAGAGAGATTGTGTTTACAACACAGAGAAGGAGTTTTGGGCATCAGAGTGCAGTAAAGATCAGTAAGTAGACATGTTGGGGGCAGTTAAAGGTAGTACAGCTGTTACACAGACGTTCCAAGACATTTAACAAATGTATCGTAATATGAAGTTGCCTTTCTGAAATATTCAGAAATTAAAAATGCAGTCCTTGACCATTTACTGTGTTATAAGAAAACTATAACACTGAGGCATGCTGTTGTTGAGAAATAATCAACACTCGGGTGCTAACTGTGCCTCTGCATCGCATCAAACCACAGTGGTGTTGATTATTTTCCTACAACAGCGCGTGCCGTCTCATTTATTCCTGACATAAGTCTTGGCGCTCTGTAATGAGCTGTGACCACCAAACAAGGTGTGACCGTGTTGTGAAATTCAATTTGAATAATTTGAATGATAAGCCATGATCTCTATTAGCATAAACCTTTCCACAGGCTGGCATCTGCGAGGCCAGAGAGCGAGGACAGTGGAGTGACTAGAAGAAGCGTTTGGCACAGAGTGGTATTTAGTGTTCCTTGGCACCATCTTTGTTCAGCTGAGGGTTTACTGAGGCTCAGCCCACAGCAGGCCATCAGATTCCTGGTAATGCTGCATTTTCACACATGAAGTACATCACAGCAAGGCATGCAGTGGCTCATTACTGACTGCTCACTGTACTATTCTGACACAAAGACTTATATATAACGTTAAGACGTTATACACTTCTGTATAACGGGGTTTAAAATCAACGTTTCCAGACAACAGTTCCAGCTGTGCAGGAGCGGAAATGTCTTAAAGCTCACGGTTAGAGTCGGCTTTGATGCAGCTAAAGTTTACAAAACAATTCTTTGCGCATTTTGACTTGGGATTTGTATAGTAAACATTTATAATTCTTTTTCTTTCTTTCTTATAGGAGCACTTACTGCTGTTTGGAAATATAGTTTTCATAAACGTGAGGCTTAAGTGTTTATTTTTCCATCGGGAACGTTTTCACGGTTCACAATTTTGAATTGTGAAACGTAAGAAGAGCCTTCTCTGGAGAACGAGAGGAATCCATTGTGAATTCTATAAGTTTGAGCAGAATTTAAACAAAGTGTGTTGTTATTCTTATCTTTAACTAGAATGTTAGTAACATTTCAAAACTTCTGTAACCTAGTGAATTAGTCTTATGGATAAATTTGACGTATTTCAGTAAACGTAAAATTTCTGTTATTCCAATGAAAATCACACAAATTTTTAGTGTTAGTACAAGTTATTTCTTTTTTTTTTTTAAAAATGTATGTACACACGTGTATACTCACCCTGCTGTCTATGTCTATATATACACACACACACACATATTTATATGTATGTTTGTGAGCATAAACCTACTAAAAATGTCTATAATAATGAGCTGCAAAATATAACACGCACACGCGCACACACACGCGCACACACACGCGCACACACACGCGCACACACACGCGCACACACACGCGCACACACACGCGCACACACACGCGCACACACACGCGCACACACACGCGCACACACACGCGCACACACACACACACACACACGGGGCAAAGCCAAAACATGTTAGCAAATGAGGAATGCCTAAAACCATGAACCAACAGGAAGTCTTTTTACCCTTTTTATCCCATAGGGAAAAGAAATCAAGTGACAGTGCAGCTCTTTTGTACGTCATGTTGTTGTGAGTTCTATGTCACTGCACATGGAGTTCACACTTACCATGCGGGTGTGGGACTGAGTGGCACCGTACAGTGTGATACCGTTGGTGGGTGGCGCAGGCTGTAGCGTCTCAGGCAGGACCAAACCTCTTCTGTCGATGAGACTGTGAGGACGAACACAAGGGCACTCAGAGATGCAGTCATGTCAAAGTGTGCTGCTGAATTAACAGCACAAAACCCATCATCATCAGGTGTTACTAAACATACCAAGTCAAATGACACACACAGTGAATGGTCCTCAGTATGAGAGAAGAGCAGACAAAACAATGACGTGCTTCATGGCACTGTATAGTTACTGTTACAGCATAGGACTTATTCAAAAGCCTGACACTGACACACTACAATAAATCTGCAACAAGACTCATTCATTCATGCAATTAGACAAAATCAGCCAATCGTGTGACAGAGGCACGAGGTATAAACACAGGTCTTGCAGAAGTGGGAAAAAACGCAATCTCTGTGACTTTGACCTTGTTATAGTGGTTGGTGTCTGTTTTGAGTATTTCAGAAACTGCAATCTTGTGATATTCAGTAGAAGTTTGATGTAAATTTCACTGCTGTCACGATTTGCTGATTATACAATGCCAAGGTTTACGTGTGTTCCTAATTAAGTGGACGATAAATGCATCTACGGCATGTGCTAATCTGTACCTGGCCATGTAGAGCTTCACTTGTAAAGATTTTGTTTGTTAAAACTGTCCTGCATTTTCGCTACGTACTGACCGCAGGGCTGCCGTAAATGTGCTTCGGTTAAGGAGTCGATTCCTCGTAGGTTTCGTGTATTTTCGTTACAGGATTAAGCGGACGGAGACAAAAATGATAATTATACAAGTAATATAGAATGAATGAATAAATAAATAATTCAACAGCTAACGATATAGTATACATCAATGGTGGTGTAAGACTGATATGACTGAGTAATATTGTTGGAGAACTTTAATCTGTGCAAGTTTATAATCTACTTTCTAAATTCAGATCATAAAAACCCCTGATTCTTATACAGACAGACAGACAGACAGACAGACAGACAGACAGACAGGTTTACAGAACCTAACCTCCACTGTGTTTCAGGTTTCAGTACAGACTGGACATGTGCCAGGATCATGCTGGATATGTTTTATAAGTCATGTTGAGCAGGTTTTATTTTAAGAATTAATCTTTCTCTCTCCTCCCCCATGTCTGTCTCTCTCTCTCTCTCTCTCACACACACACACACTCAAAAAAATTAATAAATTAAAAAATAAATAAATAATAAAAGAATTTTAAGATCTAACTTATTTAATGTCCACAAACTGTACTATAAGAAACCAGGCCAGTCCAGGCAGGTCGGACTAACTGATGTAACCGCAAAGCAGAAGCCATAGTGCAGCCAAGACGAAAGAAATGCTGTGCTGAAGTAGAGATAAGAAGTGATAGGGATTATCTGTATATAGAACGATGTACAGCTGACTTCAAGTGCAGTGAGGAAAGGCACGTAGGGGCTACAGACACGTAGAGGCTTCAGGCACGTAGAAGCACCACCCATCATACACCACCCAGGGGTCTTGCATCTACTACACTACATCAGAATATTCTGACATTCGACTCATTTGTGTCGCACTTCTAGCCGAACCCATATAACTTTAGTAAAGCTTTAGTACAATAGGGCAGGCTTCTGAGCTTCCGATAATAATTAAAGTTGTGTGGAAACGAGCGCCGATTCTATTCGAGCCTGAGTGTTTTAGACGCTTCAGCACCCAACGTGTTCCTGCAGGTTTTGTAATTCGAAGTCAGATAAGCCTCTTCCTTTGAGATGATGATCTTCACACTGACGTGGAACATCACGTGCAAATTCCACATCATGTAGGCTGTAATGATGTAACTGTAAAACTCTTTATACATGAACGTTTCCAAAATTCCCCCAGTTTCAGTTTTATACACTTGCTCTAAGCAAAGAATGGTGTGTTGTTCTAGGAAAATCAATCCAACAACAACAGGGTGGTAAAAAGTTCATTATTCGCCAATATCGGGACATCCTGAATTGTTTTATTGCTCTTACATCACAGCCATTTGACAACGATTACTAAAAAAATGTCCTACAGTGCAATTGATTAATTTATAGTTAATAGTTGGTGTTTTTTTTCCACAGCTATAAAACGTATTTAAAATAAGGCGGTTATTTAAAAAAAAAAAAAAAAAAGCATCATCATCATCATCTTCTGAAGAAGCCTGATCATGGTCATTTCTAACTAGTGGGAGAAAGAAGGAATAAAAAATAAAAACCCATGAACCAATCTAAAGCTCAGAACGATTAGGTCTCATGCCTGAAATTCTGGAGTCGTGTTGTTGTAAATTATTGTACAGTCTATGTGAAGGTGAGTGACATTTTATGAAAGACAATGGTCATAATATTTAGGTTTCTGAAGTTAAGCAGGATTATTAGCAGCATACAAGTAGCAAGGAGTAAATCATGCTTAATAAAATGGTCTCAAATTGTCTAGCTCTCTAGAGTATAATCATAAACAGCTGATCATATGCTTAGATTTTTTAAGGACGAAAGTAATCATAAACCTAATCCTTTTTTAAATAAGTGCCATGAATGAGCTGTTGGACATAACATGCTTGATTCTTAGTCACTGGACATACAGTCCATACATTTTGAGAGTTGTTCGTGTGTGTGTGTGTGTGTCTTTGTTTTTTCCCCCCCACAGTTCTTGAGAAACGTCCTCCAGGTCCTACATATTCTTTGCTTTTCCAGCATACTTCCTTATATTTGACCTCCAACAGCGACAATAAGATGTTGATATTGTTTTTTTTAAACTGAGGACAAATGAGTGACTCGTACGCTATTACGAACTATTACAAAAAGTGCAAATGATTTTATTTACATTATTAACATTATTATTTTGTAAATTAACATTATTTACAAAATTAACAACACTATATTAACAATCACAAGCAGGTGAGTAACATTTACTGTGGCTTGTGGACTATACGCAAAGATACGTCTGATGTACTGAAATAGCTTATTCGAGGCAGAACTAATAAAATATGCACTATTTTATTATTACTATTTTGCACTATGACACTAAACTCCAGACTTGAACAATCATTAAAACCGTACGCATATTTTTCACATATATTTTTCGTTTATACTTTTTATTTATCTGCCTCCTTTTGGTTATATTTTTATCCTTAATTCCATTCCTTTTATGTTTGAACACCGGACAGACGTCAAAAACATTTCACTGCATGTCGTACTCTGTATGTATGTGTATGTGACAAATAAAATTTGATTAGATTTGAAATAAAACACGAAATGGAATTGTTATGATCCACCTTCTTCTTTTTGTAATAATTAACAAGACGTACGGAAACTTATGACCTCGACTACAGATAATATTAAATCTGATTAAACTATGAAACCTACACCTTTCACCCAGATTAGGAGGGTCCTAGAAGCACTAAACACACAGCAAATGTAGAGTAACCTTTGTGCCCGGCAAAACAGCTGAGAGAACCATTCGGTCAGCTGCTCTAAATCTACAGTACAGGAGTGTTGTGTCTTAGTTGACAATGCAAATGGAAGGGAAAAAAAAAGAAAAAATTTGTTTCCAAGTTGTGATAATCGAGCAGATATGAATCTGTTCTTATTAAAATGCATGATGGAAAGTCTTACTAGCGTTGCAGAAATCGGGGCAGACAATATATTAGCTAGGAACACAGCAGCCAAGGAGAACGTCTGAATTTAATCTGTCTGTTAAACAAAATGGAAGCCATAATGGCACAACAAAAGTCCCTGTATGAGCGTATAATTGCGAGAAACTGTCCAAACTACCTGAAGTTAACTAATAAATACAATAAATGGATTATTTACCATTTGCCACCAAAACATTCAGGAATATCATTTAGGGACATTCAGTAAAATAAAAAGAATAAAGATGAATTCTGAAACTGTTCTATTGATTGTTTATGCCACAAATTCGGTATCATTTCACAATATATATTATATAGCTAAAGAACTGATCTGTGGTTCTTCCTTTCTTCAGTATGCCACAAAGACCGAAGCACACAATCTGTCCAAACCTGACCTAGCATAACAATGCCACTGTGTACAGAGAAAGGGAGGTTCATGACGACATGGTACGTGATGGTTAGAGTGGAAGAACTCAAATTTTCTGCACAGATCTCTCACGTCAAGCCCACTGAGCACTGGAATGCTGACTGCTGACTGACTCCTCGACTCCTGATTCACTAATGCTCTTGTTGGCTGAATGAGAACAAATGTTATACCGACATATAACAGCTAATAATAGCGTGTATGGTATTAGTATAGGATTTGAGTAGTACATATGGGTGTAATGGTCAGACGTCCAAATAGTTTACAGGGTACTTTCAGGAGTAGACGGATGATAATTCGTTAGCTAAACTCACAGGACGTAAACACACCAGTGTGTTGCCAATTCCTGTAACCGGATAGACAGGAAACTCAAACAGTGAAAGCCAACTTCCTGTATGCAAATAACATATTGCGAGCTAGCTATCCCCTTTCGTACTACATTAATGAAGACTAAAATAAATAACAGGGTATATAATGAGAGTAACTACTAACGCACTAATACTAACAGGATGCACATACTGTACATGTGCCTGGTCTCAAAGATAATCTGTACACGCTACTTAATCTGCCTAGCAAAAAGTCGTTCTAACTTCAAATGAGGTAATGCAAAATCTGCTTGCCACAGAACCCAGGCTAGTGATATTCCATCCCTGACTATATACCTGACTGCCACACAGTTCTTATATTAGTTTAGGGTACAGTTTCTGTAACATACCTGGGTGGAAGAGGACCACAGAGTGCTGCACAACAGTTTGTGAAGATATTTCCATAGCTATAAGGGTTGTAGTTATCTTTCCCTCTTTTGGATGACCAAGATCCCTTAATCTAGAGAGAAAAGAAACAGAGGTGTTTAAGATCGAAAATGTAAAAGAACGAGGAGGTCTAAAAGCATTGTTATTTAATGACATACCATCTATTATTAAAATGTTGATTGCGTTTGGCCTTTATTATCCTATAAATTACCCCAAATGCAACATGTGGTTTAGCTTGATTTGCACCCTCACACTTAAATAAATAAATAAATAAATAAATAAATACATACATAAATAAATAGGGTTACAATGGCAACGTTCCTTCAGAATTCTCAGAATTAATTTTTTTCCAAATAGAAAAAGCAGAAAAATTATTTTTTATTTTTTAGTTAATTTTAAGTTAATCCTGTAGTCAGAGGTTTATAGTTTCTTACTTCATTGACCTTTAAAAAGACCTACTTTCACATCTGTCCAAGCAAACAGATTCACTTTAATCTCCAAGTGTTCTATGTAGTGCTCGGAATATTCCAGTGGAGAAAAAGGCAAGCAACAAACCTTCTTAAAAGGTCTATGTATATTAGACCATTACAAAAATCTATGCTAGACAGTTGAGAGCATAGATTTCAAGGTTGTATCATGTCTGCATACCATCAACTAAAGACTGCTGCATAAACATAATATTGTGGATGCAACAGAGTTAATGGGCTATACGCTCTTTCTCAACACTGGACTCAAGTTTAAATTCAAGTGTCCTAAGTATACAGAGTGAAGGGCATTACATGGGCAGAGACGACAATTTCAACAACATAACCTAAAATGCAATTTGTAATGTCATTTGTAATTGTAATTTGATGTATATACATTGCTGAGAAAAAAGTAGTCTTGTTCTTGGGTGTGTTTGTTTTGTGTTACGGATTTGGCATTTGTGTGTTCTGGCTGTTATGCTTTTGTGTAACAGACGTGGCATCTTTGAGGTTATGGCTGTTACACTGTGGGGTTACAAATGTGGCATCTTTGAGGTTATGGCTGTTACACTGTGGGGTTACAAATGTGGCATCTTTGAGGTTATGGCTGTTACACTGTGGGGTTACAAATGTGGCATCTTTGAGGTTATGGCTGTTACACTGTGGGGTTACAAATGTGGCATCTTTGAGGTTATGGCTGTTACACTGTTGTTTTACAAATGTGGCATCTTTGTGTTAGTCGTATGACATGTTTCCATAATGGCTGATACATTTTTGCATTACAAATGTGACATCATTGTTTTAAGTACTGAATGTGAAATTTGTGCATTATGGCTGATACAATATGAGTGAAGCTGTATACAGTCTTGTGTTTTGTTTCTCTGGGCTTTATATTTCCAAGAGGTTTACTTACATCTTCATTGGTAGTCTGATTGGATCCAATCAGGTAGGTGTGGAAGCCGGAGAGTCCCACTATTGACCACACGGAGAAAAAACACACGACAACCTCCAGCACAGTAAACAAGCGTCAAGGAAAAAAATGAAAATAAAAACTTCGTTTCAGACGAAAGGGAAAACACTGCCTTTAGAACCTCAGAAGTGTGCACTATGCCCTAATTATCACTGCCAGATTGCTGTGCATGCAAATGCAACAGGGACAGAGTTGACAAGTCTGCACATCTGATAATTCCCTGGCTAACACACCGAGCTGTGAATCTGACAGACTTGGATTTCACACTGAACTTAAAGTGTGAATATGGAACCAACAGTGGACTAGTTCATCAACAAGTGCTGACCAACTTTGAGACTCTGCCACAGTTTGTTTGGAATTTTGTATATGTCATATCTAAGCAGATTTAGGACAGACATGTATTTTTTATTTTTTTTATGTAAGATTTATCAAAGATTTCTAGTTGGAATAATGGAAACTTCATTATGTAGTTCCGCGTCATATCGGACAGCCTTAAACGTTTTTATGTGGCTCCACTGTAGCTGAATTTCTGAAGAAATAAATCGACATCACTGGAGAGTTTTACTAGATGCTAGCTAACTTTGGCTTCTGCTAGCCTTCAGGAACCATGTCGAACAGTTTCTATACTCTTCTGATTGACACAGTGATACATTTTACATGCAGATCAAGCAATTTAACAATAAGTTTGAATATTAAGTGCCTGGTAATACATTTCGATTTTTTCAGAATGCTGTTGTTGCTGCTGTACTGCATCTAGCACGGTGCTATACACAGAAATCCTTCATTCCAATTTACTTTAATAGCCAAAGCAAGCATCTGTATTTCTGTTCATAAATCTGATCTGATCTTAATCTGGTACCAAAAACAGGGTAAGATTTCCCAAATTCAAACATCGTTAATTGAACAGTGTTTATTTACTGTGGACGTAATGCGTATTTATTTTCTAAATATGGCCAAGGCCAGGAAGACAGTGAAGGACGTCCGCTCTCTGAAGGCCAACACGGAGAGAATGAGGAGGAGCTTCTTCCTGCAGGCTGTTCGGACCCTCAACCTGGATGACGCATAGACCAGATTGTGTTTTTGCACAATACGGAATACCTAGAATTTTGTGTATATATTTCACTAATTACACACAACCTGCACTTTGTTCACAATAGTCATAATGTCCTGCAACCAATCCATATTCTCACACACACACACACACACATACATTCATTTTTTCCTTCTTTATATTTCCCTCCTTTTGCTTCTACAGATTATTCTATACAGTATATTTTAAAAAGCCCTGTCTGTTTGGTTAAAAATAAATAAATAAATAAAAAAATCTTCTCTGAGCGCTCACAGGCAGTGTTTTTCTTTTGCTGGTATTTTTAAGTGCAGCTACCGAAAGCTCTCGAAAACGATTATATGATCTGCTCATGACAAGAATCATAAAGTCATAACGTACCTATTCCTAAACAATCCTAAAGCTAAGAAAAGCAGAAGGTTGGTCTACTTTGCGTGCTGATACACGGAACATGACTTAGCAAGTTCAACAGCTTGGCGTTGAAGAGACGTGTTGTAAACCATGCTGTAACTAGAACAAGCTTCTGGTTAATTACAGTGCAACAAGAAGTGGTTTCAGCTCCACCCCAGCACTTACTACGCAGACAAAATAGCTGTCAAAACTTACTAAAACAATGACCAAACCAAAATGGGGTATTAAGCTGGGGCAAAAATTAAAATAAAAGGATATCTGGCAGGACTGTCTTTGAGTGCGCTGAGGAAGCCGTTACTGTGGGATTCTGTCAGAAGAAAAAAAAGACGAGATCTGGTTTAAAAAAAAAACCAAGCTAAAAACAGAGTTCAATCTAATCTTAATCTTATATGAGGAATCTAAACAAAACAAGGTTTTCAAAAAAAAACCCCCACTCCAAAATCTAGTGAAAAGTCTTCCCATATGAGAGGAGTTCATTATAACAGGTTCAGCAAATTATTTTTATTATCTTTGGGTCTATGAGCGCATCTACAAATCCTTACAGATCTGAATGCAGAGGTGTCAGTAATTAAAAAAAGGATAAGAATTTGTTTTTCTTTATTACTTCATCAGAACAAACATACCCCAATTAAACATTTGATTTCTCTCATATTATTCAAACTTTAACCCATTCAACAAAGCGCCAAAAAGGGACTAATACTTTATACATACACCAACTTTAAACTGCTTGGAAAACAATCAGATTTCCTTGAGCTTTATCTGTAAAATCATTACAGTTCCATTTATGTTTTAAAATTTCTTGTGTTCATTAAAAAGTAATCAAATTAAAAAAAAGAAAAGAAAAAAAAAGAAGCAACTTTCAGCTATAGCTAGGATCATTCTGTAGAGTAGAAAGCTTGTAAAAGCTTAAACAAATGCTATGATCTTCAATGGGGCAAAGTGTTGTGGGCAGCAACAGAGACTTGCTTTAATAAGCAGCTGAGAGTCAGGACCCAGGTGTTCTACGGTGGCACAGTGCCAGCGATCAGCATGTGAGACGTTACAAAGGAGAACACTGTAATCGACCTCGTGTTTTAAAAAAATTAAATAAATAAAGGTTGTGTATCTGGAAGCTGTAAAAGCTGAGAGCGAGGTCCAAACCACACCGCTGGAAATCTGACACATTATTTTGAGGTAGCTGCGTCGATGAGCAATGCGGCGAGATAAAACATTCTGAGCTAGGGAGCAACTCTCCGTACAAATATTTTGTGTACATGGAGAGCGAAGTGGGGGAAGGGAAGGGAAGGGAAGAGAAGAGGAGAAGAAGAGAAGATGAGGAGAAGAGAAGAGAAGAGAAGAGAACAACAAGAGAAGAAAGAGAGCAACAAGAGAAGAGAAGAGACGGAAAGAGAACAAGAGAATATAAGAGACGAGAAGAACAAGAGAAGAGACGAGAAGAACAAGAGAAGAGAAGAAAAGAGGAGAAAAGAAGAGAAGCGAAGAGAAGAGAGACAAGAGACGTGAAGTGAAGAGAAGAGAGGAAAAGAGAACAAGATAAGAGGATTGAATGCCACTCTACTTCTATCTCTAGTAACACTCGTTTCCCTCATCGAACGTTCCCTAAATAATATATGTGCAAGTGCATGTTGCTTTAGTGCACTTACGTTTTAAAATAAAAGGTCTTTTTTTTTATTTAATACATAATGATATGCAAACCATGTCACTTAATATCAATTCAATTTATTTGTAAAACTCTTAACAACTGACATTGTCTCAGAGAAGCTTTACAGAAACATAGAAACAGAATAAAAATTGTAAAGTAAACATTAAAAACTCCCTGAGATGATGATATGGCCCATCGACACAATGGCAGTTCAAAGACAGTGTGATTGTCTCCAATTGCACCTGATTGGTCAGGAAGTGTGGTTTCTTTCCTGTACCAGTACTTTAAATCAGACAATTTTGTATTCTGAATTCACTTGTTCCAAATGATCAAGGCAGAAATATTGTAGACATATCACAGTTCTTGATTAGACACCATATGCAACATGAGATATTGGTTTGTTCACTTAAACGTGTCAGCAATATAGTAGTGTTGCTTTATAAAATCAGCTTGCAAATAAAACAACTCCAGGAGCTGGGGGGAAAATAAATAAATAAATAAATGAACTAACTAAATAAATAAATTCCTTGCAGGATAAATAAGATATAGATATTTAAAAATAAATATGTTTTAATAACAAAAAATATCCTGTCTGTGTCTATATAAATGCATAAATAAATGCATCCGGTGACTAATAGCAATGCTAATATTTAGTCATCATATTGGACAGCCCTAATTTCTCTAATGACTTCTGCAGTCTCTTAAATAGCAGCTCTGACTGACTGATCTGATGTCGTGGTTTGTGATGAGTGTTGTGTGTTTAACATATTATAACACATTAGGCGACTCAGCACCTTGTAACATTCAGAGGTAAAGCCGGAACTTTAGGTTTTTCCACCACATGAAAGTCTTCACCATGGAGTTGGTAAAGAGCTGCATTTTTTTAATCATATCGTCATATATGTGAGAGAGAGAGAGAGAGAGAGAGAGAGAGAGAGAGAGAGAGAGAGAGAGAGAGAGAGAGAGAGAGAGAGAGAGAGAGAGAGAGAGAGAGAGAGAGAGAGAGAGAGAGAGAGAGAGAGAGAGAGAGAGAAGAACAAGAGAGCCTGGTAAAAGGATGACTGTTTACTAACCTGTTTCTAGCATGTTCCACAAAATTAACTGTAACATTAAACTTATAAACATACTATTGTTTTTTAATAAGCACAATCAATCAATCAAACACATAAATAATTGAATATATAAATAAATTGTATAGAAGTCATTAAAAATAATCAATAATGAGGAGAAGTGATCATGTGTCAGACACACACACACACACAGACAGACACACACACACAGACAGACACACACACACACACAGACAGACTGACAGACAGACACACACAGACAGACAGACAGACACACAGACAGACACAGAGACAGACAGACACACACACAGACAGACAGACACACACACACAGACAGACGCACACACACAGACAGACGCACACACACAGACAGACGCACGCACACACAGACAGACGCACGCACACACAGACGCACGCACACACAGACGCACGCACACAGACGCACGCACACACAGACGCACGCACACACAGACGCACGCACACACAGACGCACGCACACACAGACGCACGCACACACACAGACAGACGCACACACACAGACAGACGCACACACACAGACAGACGCACACAGACAGACGCACACACACAGACAGACGCACACACACAAACAGACGCACACACACAGACACACACAGACAGACAGACGCACACACACACAGACAGACAGACGCACACACACACACACAGACAGACAGACAGACGCACACACACAGACAGACGCACACACACACACAGACAGACGCACAGACAGACGCACACACAGACAGACAGACGCACACACACACACAGACAGACAGACGCACACACACACAGACAGACAGACGCACACACACACAGACAGACAGACGCACACACACACAGACAGACAGACGCACACACACACAGACAGACAGACGCACACACACACACACACAGACAGACAGACAGACGCACACACACACACAGACAGACGCACACACACACACAGACAGACGCACACACACACACAGACAGACGCACACACACACACAGACAGACGCACACACACACAGACAGACGCACACACACACAGACAGACGCACACACACACACACAGACAGACGCACACACACACACAGACAGACGCACACACACACACAGACAGACGCACACACACACAGAGACAGACGCACACACACACAGACGCACACACACACACACAGACGCACACACACACACACACAGACGCACACACACACAGACAGACGCACGCACACACACAGACAGACGCACACACACAGACAGACGCACGCACACACACACACAGACAGACGCACGCACACACACACACACACAGACGCACACACAGACAGACGCACACACAGACAGACACACAGACACACACACAGACACACACACAGACACACACACAGACACACACACAGACACACACACAGACACACACACAGACACACACACACAGACACACACACACAGACACACACACACAGACACACACACAGACACACACACAGACACACACACACAGACACACACACACAGACACACACACAGACACACTGACACACCCTCTGTGTGTTCATTACACACTCTCCCCACGCTGGCCTTTGACTAAACAAGCAGATCTTTAGAGAAAAGCAGGTCTCAGGGCTAAAAACCACCACAATCACTTACTCATGATTATATGCGTAATGACGAAGGCGAAGATGAAGATCGTGAGGAAGGACAAAGACAGGATGAACATGTAGAAGAAGCGGTAGTTCCTCTTTCCAACGCAGTTCCCTACCCAGGGGCAGTGATGATCGAACCGCTCTGCGCAGAAGCCCAAGAGAGAATCTATTTAATATTCAATATCAGACAGACAGAGTTCACCTTAATCCACTGCAGCCTCACTTAGTGGAGCTACAAAGCACATCGATTAAACGTTTGTCACTCTAATGAGCAAGAAGGGCAGCATCAAATCAGGGTCAGGGTCCAATTCAGATAGTCCATTAAGCGAGCAGGGAAGGATTATGGGCCGTGGACGGGAGAGTTTGTCCTTGTGAAGAGTTTGTCCAGAAAAATAAAGAACTAAAACACGATTTAAAATTGAACTGGATCTCATATTGAGTGTTTCTGACTGTTTGCTGCTTTTTAAACTGCATCTTTGACCAATTTTTGACATTCAGAACTGAAGATCAGCGTGTTGTCCTCGGGGTCGAGTAGCTGTGGGAGGTTTTGTGTCAGGCTAAAAGCGAGAAATCAGAGCTGATCTGTAGTTCAGACAAAAAAAAAACAAAAAAAAAAAAAAACACAAAGGCAACTGATACATTTATTTCTGTCTTGTTACATTTTCATTATTTTTCCCCATTTAACATCAGCTGAAGTTCATTACATGACCGAGATGAGGGTTCGTACTGTGTGTAAAGCCTCTGTTTGTGAATCGTGCTTCATTTTATATAACTATATGTATATTATATATATATATATATATATATATATATATATATATATATATATATATATATATATATATATATATTTTTTTTTGTCACTTTTACAACATTTTCAACTTACAAATTTATTTTTTTTTCCACTTGAAGCGAGAATTATTCTATATATTTACTCGTCAATCATGTGTCAATGATTGTCTATTTGATTGTGTTGCTTTATACTAAACAGCCTGGGTGATAAAGAGAACAACCCAAGACTTGCTGTTATTCATTAAGTTCTGAAATCGGTCTAGGAGACATAAAGGGTTTGTTTATTTCTGTCTACTCTCCGAGCTGAGAAAATGAAACCTTTCTCTCTTCCAGCGAATAAACAACCTGATGCATCCTTCACTGTCCGGTGAAGACATCACAAAATGCAGTGCCAGAGATACAGCAGGGGTTGGAATAAGTGGGTGTGACAACATAACATGACAAGCTCACAGCAGGCCAAGAAAGACTGCACACATAGGAATAGTTTTAATGCTACCGTCACCACTAACGTAGCATTGTTTAGTTTCAAAAACAACATTAAATGAATCAAAGCACTGAAAGACTTGAAGAAAAAAAATTGGAAAAGGATCGAGGGGTCGAGAAAGGAACAAATCCAGAAAGCGTTCTGAAAAGGAAACAAAAGTTAAAAGAGCGAATGCGTTTGTAAAAATTACTAATTTCAAATGATAAATAATTCTCTTGTCTATGCCATGTACATCTCTACGTCTCACAGCAAGTCCACTGAAATAGCGACTCACCCACGCAGTTGTCGCAAAGGCTGCAGTGCGATGCGCGCGGTGGTCTGAAGATCTTGCACGTAAAACAGTACTTGAGCTTCACCGTCTGTCCGTTAATGGCGATCTCTTTGGTCCGTGGAGGAGGCCGGTATCCTGTAGTACTGGAACCATTAGCAAGATCTGTTAGAAGTAGAGAAGATTGGTAGTCATGTTAGGTGTTCTACGGTGGCACAGTGCCAGCGATCAGCATGTGAGACGTTACAAAGGAGAACACTGTAATCGACCTCGTGTTTTAAAAAAATTAAATAAATAAAGGTTGTGTATCTGGAAGCTGTAAAAGCTGAGAGCGAGGTCCAAACCACACCGCTGGAAATCTGACACATTATTTTGAGGTAGCTGCGTCGATGAGCAATGCGGCGAGATAAAACATTCTGAGCTAGGGAGCAACTCTCAGCTTTGCTTACGTTGTGGAAGAACTGAGGGGCTGAAAATATTTCAAGATGTCCGACGACAATCAGGTGGACATCTTACAGGCGTCTGTTTTCCAATAAATTTCCAACATTTAAAAATTTTTACTGTATTCAACTGAAGCTAGCAGTGGAGCATTACGTGCGTTTGATGTTATTTGCGGTCGCCTGTTAAACAGCGTATAATTCCGGTTTAAAACATTCAATGTTCCATTTGAGACGATAGAGAACATTGTATAAGTGCTTAGTGGAAGAGCATGGTGTATAGTACGTCAACTGGGACGCAGCTTTAATTTCAGATGCGCTTCTGCATTAAGATAAATATAGACTTAATGGAGCCTCGTTATTCGCTCGCTCACCTCCATCTTCAGCTCGGGAACAAAAGCAGCGTTAAGACACACAACGCTTTACATGTGACAGGAAAAGCGGGGACACCTTGTGCTTTAGTTGGCTTTCCCATGTACCATATTTTTTCTTTTATAAGCTTGATGCAATTATATGATTGTTTCAATACTTTTGCTCACCAAACAAGTCTAGATGTAAATAAAAAAAAAAAAACAATTCAATTCTTTTGTCTTAGATACTTTGATCACAAACCGGAATACATGGGAAAAAAAGAAAAGGAGAAAAAAAAAAACTGGCTTTGCTGTTCCAATAATTTCAGAAGGGACTGTATATGTTTATCACAGTATAGCTTAAAATAAATACACTAAAAGCAGACGTCATGTTACACAGTGTCTTATTTCCAACTTTACATGGACTACATATAGCAGTTAAACAATCCTGCTGAACAAATAATCATAAACTCTTCTACCGAGTTCCTTATTTCTGAGGTAAAGTCTTTAGAATAGAATAAAAGTCTGTATTTTGTCACATATACATTACAGCACAGTGAGATTCTTTCTTTACATATGCCAACTTTGGGGGATGGGGTCAGAGCACAGGGTACATGATACAGCACCCCTGGAGCAGAGAGGATTAAGGGCCTTGCTCAAGGGCCCAACAGTGGCAGCTTGGCAGTGCAGGGGCTCGAACCTCGATCCTCAAATCAACAACCCAGAGCCTTAAACTGCTTGAGCCACCACTGCCCCATCTTGCTAAAATCATGCTTATATCATGCTTAAAATCATGATACTATTTAGCTTTGGAATATAAGCAAGATTTTTTTATTAGGTCTGTTAAATATATTGTTACGCAGATACACAAACCAATGCCACAATGAACTCTGCAACGCTGTATCGTTAAACCTCGTCACATGGCGCTTATGTCTTCAAACAGCCTAAATGTCTTCAAGTATGGAGGGATGATATTTTCCTGGCTGAGCTCATCCACTAAACCGTAAAGCATTTAACGCTGCACTTTATTTGTAAACGGAAAGCTGGAGCCGGTAGAGCGTGAAAAATAATAAAGGCATCGCAATGTCTTGAATACACAAGGCCGTATAATATCCGGATTTCACTGTATCTTCCACACGAGCCCTTAATACAACATCTGACAGTTTCATACAGGTCATTACAAATATTTCATCTGCTTCATTAACCAAACTGCTCGAAGATTCCTTCATGCAGTCATTCATGATCCTGTAAAAGAATGCGATGTGATTTTATAAGCTCTCCAGCAGAGGCACAGGCGTGTGTAAATGTTAGAGAGTTGGAGTATGATACAGCAAAAGTGTGTGTGGGGGACATCAGGTGGAGATCGTAGGTGTGAAACAGATTATGGGGCAATACGTGTGTAGTCTTGCTACTCTGTCATGATCACTGTGCATTCGGTTCTTTTTATCTGTATGGCACAATCGATCATGTTCTCTTTCTTTCTTTCTTTCTTCTTCTGCTGTCAGAAGCCCAACCCAAAGCAACAGATTGTGTAGGCGGTAAATGAGTAACAGAAGTTCCCACGAACGGCGAGCTGAGAAGAAAAGAGGCTTTGTTTGTTAATGACGGATTTACCCTTAAATATAAATATTAAACCTAGAGCAACATCAAGCAATCTTAGCTTGATTCAAACAAAAGCTAATTCAGGACAGATTTTGAAAGGTGGGGTCAGTCAATGATTTTTTTAAAATGTGGTTAATCTTCTTGTGGTTGAAGTTTCTCCACAGACCGCTTCGGTTTAACCTTCTGAATTCTGCCTGCATCCGTATCCCAATAGTACACTTCACATATCACAATCGATTTATCACGGTTTTCATATTACTGCAAGAATGACTGATACAGCTGTTGTACAAAAGTATACCGCTCGCTTCTATAAGTAGCCGACATGTAAGACATATGATCAATGATGGACAAATCAATAGCTAAGGCATTCAGGACAGCCCCAGCCATCAGTGAAGAACTGCAAGGTAAACATCGTTGTGTAATCCGAACTGTCTGGTTAAAAAGTATCTTGCGTCCTCGTAGAGCATTAACTAGTGTTGCGCATAGTAGTTAATTCCAATAACAATCATTATCTGTACTATTTACTTCATTGTCATACAAAATAAATGTTATTGTAAGAAAACATTTCAACCTCGGACTGGGATAAACAAACCCCCTTAATCCTCAACCCTGAGGTCAGGAAGTGATATCAAATCAAACATGGCTGCTTGAACTTGCAACATTCAAAGCAGTAGTCCAACACCTTAGGCACTAGGTTTCGACATCCATACATGAGTCCTTCCTCTCTAACAAAGTCTTTTAGTTCCAGTGAAGGAAAATTATAAAGCTAGAGCATATCTTCTTCTTCTCTCTGCTTCTCCCTGTTTGGTGTCGCCACAACGGATCACATGGTCTGCGTATTAGATTGGCACAGGTTTTACCCCGGATGCCCTTTCTGATGCAACCCTCCCATCTTTATCAGGGCTTGGGACCGGCACTGGGAGTTAGCTCTTTAGTGGCTAGGTTAGCTTCCTGCCCTGGAATCGAACCGCGGCCACGGCAATGAGAGCACGGGATCCTGCCGCTGGACCACATATGGGTGTGATGATCATCTGTCTCTAGAGAGCTGAACAAGCATGTTTCATGACCAGGATGTTATTTATATTAATTCTGTCATAATTAAACATTTGATGAATTATAAGTTATGTCAAAGATGTCGAGAGAAAACAAAGCCTCTTGGGCATTTGAGCACTTGACAAAAAAGTCCTATATAGATTAACGCTGTGCACCACATCAGTCACGTTGTTAGGCGAAGCTAATGATCCCACACAGAGTCAGGTTTCAATGCAGTAAGGAAGCATGCCCGGTATGACCATAAAGTACCGTAAAGGCTTTTTTATAAATGGGGAAAGAAAGAAAAAAAGACAAAGGAACTATGTGTAAGCAGACGTCACAGAAAGCAGAATTTGCCTACTCCATAATGAAGAAGAATGTAAACAAAGGAGAGTAAAGGAGAGAGTAAAAATGCTTTGCTCTGACGACAGAAGCCTGTATTTCCTATCGCTTTCTCCCTCCGTCTGCTGTACAGTTTGTCAGAGCTCTATTAAGTTCACTTTACACGAAAGAATAAAAATCCTTCAGCACTGCTATATAACAGGCTGAATTTTAAACCTGTCATGAACCGATAGTAAAGTTTTGTTCGTTCTTCTTTCTTTGTACTAACAATGTTAGAATTGTCCTGTCTGAAACATATCACTAGCTAAATTCCCGATTCTGATTGGTCAGAAAGGTTCGGATTCATTTTCTCCAGCATCTGCTCTGGAAGTAGTTCCGGGTTCAAGACAAATCACAGACTTGTATTAATGCGCTACTTATAATAGCTCTTTGTTTCCATAGCAACCTGTAGGTAATGAACTGCTATTTAATTGTTTTAATGAGGTACTTTGTTCACTGTTGGCCATTTACCATTTTCGAAACGTGTCTCCGGTGTCAGCAGAAAAATATTCCGGATGGAGAGCTTTGCCGTTTCTAAGGAACTAAGTGGAAGCTTCTAAGCTAAGTGGAAACGGCTGCTTCTTAGACAAACGTTAAACGTAACCACAGGCGGGTTAAAAATAGAATGTTCCTTAAAGAGTCACAGAAAATATGCTGGGATAGAGCAGGTCAACGTGCGTGATCGATTCTGATGCGAGAGAACAGTAACGCGTTGTTTACACATACAGCGACTTGCTGCCACATTTCAGCAACATTCCTGTGCGATGAGAGCCGGTGACTTCCAGCAACTTCTGCCGACCTTTTTGTTTAACCCAAGAAAAACTGATTTGTTGCCAGGTTCAAATGTTAGTTGCTCATCCCACTGTTTTACATTATAACCATGGCAACCAGTAGCAGAACCGCCTCCTGGCCACTTCATAGCACAGTGACTGGAAACTCGTCTTCTTGTCTCGCAAAGAGCATACATTGTACACTAA
The DNA here is from genome assembly GCF_030014155.1 of Tachysurus vachellii. Taxonomy (NCBI): domain Eukaryota; kingdom Metazoa; phylum Chordata; class Actinopteri; order Siluriformes; family Bagridae; genus Tachysurus; species Tachysurus vachellii. The sequence goes on from NC_083469.1 coordinate 9,132,039, forward strand.
GGCTCTGGTGAGATCTTTGCAAACTAAACCCAGGTGTACACTTAAAGATTTGAGCAGTTACACCGTCATTAATACTGTTTAAAACACAGTAGGGTTTGAGATCGGTGTCGGGATCTTGGTAGGCGTGTGCGTGAATCCGAGACAGTGTAAAAGCTGGGCGTGTTGCTATTTTAAACAGACACATTACAACAACAACGCTATGCCAAAAAGAACTGACCAAATTATCCAGAGCTCTGAGGTGCAGAGATCGTGAGGTTTTAAAGAACAGATCTCAGTTCACACTCTCAAGTCAGAAAACCAGCACACACAAATGCTCTCAGTAAAGAAATGACAGAATTTTAAAAAAAAACAAAAGAAGAAGCAGCAGCCAAATTTGGGACATTTGGAGTGTAGGTATGGTGGAAAACGTTCTGCCCCTGAACTGTTTTTTACCCAGCAAGTCGACAAATCACAAGCCTGAGCACTCGAGCACGTTGGTGTCCGGGCTATCGGTGGTGTTTGGCTGTTTGTATGTTACAGGTGAATAAAACATAACATACGCATGACAAGCATTTAATTGTCTAGACAATACTAGCTAATTTATGTCCAAGACGATAATTTTTGACTTTTAGCAGAATTTGTCTGAAACGGTGAATTTAAACAGAAACGTTGATTTACATGATGAGTTAAAAACCCTGCTTGACTCTCTACAGAATTACTATGCAGAAGCCTGGATGATTAGGAGACTTACAAAATGAAAACATGGCCTTGGTTTTGCAGTGCGGACAGACCTATTTATAAATGACTTCCGTGCTTTTCCGCGTTTTGTCTCGGGCGATTCTAGGAACACAGAGTAGTAACACATGGCAGTTACTACTTGAACACAATACCACAGGGAGATCATGTGTTTCCTACTCTCAGTTTCAGCCAGATTTGTGCTGGAACAAACTATTACTCAAGGGGTTACAGTAATGCAGTCTGAAGTGGAAGGCAAAAAACAAGAAGTTCACACACAGGCACAAAAATACATAGACACATACACACACAAACATGCATAGACACACACGCACAGACACACACGCACACGCATAGACACACACGCACACGCATAGACACTGAAGAAACCTGCTCTGGATCCATCAGACATCAGTAACTACAGACCGGTATCACTTCTCTCGTTTCTTTCAAAAATTCTTGAACGCATTGTCTTTAATCAACTGTCTGTCTATCTCTCACAGAACAACCTCCAAGACCCCAACCAGTCTGGCTTTAAAGCAGCTCATTCCACAGAGACAGCCCTTTTAGATGTCTCTGAGAAACTACATGCTGCTAGATCAGCCAATCTCTCATCTGTCCTTATCCTCCTTGACCTTTCAGCAGCGTTTGATACGGTCAACCATAAGACTCTCTTAGCCACCCTCAGGAGTCTTGGGATATGCGGATCAGCTTGGGAATGGTTCGCTTCCTACCTGGAAGGACGCTCATATCAGGTAACATGGAGGGGAGTGACATCTGCTCCACGCAGACTCTCCACTGGCGTCCCACAAGGCTCAGTACTTGGTCCTCTTCTTTTCTCCCTGTATACTCACTCTCTTGGTGAAGTTATTTCCTCACATGGGTTCTCTTACCACTGCTATGCTGATGATACACAACTTATCTTCTCTTTCCCACCCGCAGATGCCACAGCTTCTGACCGGATCTCTGCATGTCTGGCAGAAATTTCATCATGGATGACTGCTCATCAGTTAAAGCTTAATCCTAGCAAAACTGAGCTGCTCTTCATCCCAGGTGATTCATCCCCAGGTCATGATCTTGCTATATCCTTGCACAACGATCTGATCTCCCCTTCAGCCACAGCTCGCAACCTTGGGGTAACCATGGACAATCAACTGTCCTTTTCCTCTCATGTTGCTAATGTGACTCGCTCATGTCGGTTTCTTCTCTACAACATTAGAAGGATTCGACCATTTCTGTCCACACAGGCTGCTCAGGTACTTGTTCAGTCTCTTGTCATTTCTAGACTGGATTACTGCAATGCACTGCTGGCAGGTCTACCTATGAACGCAATCCGTCCTCTGCAAATGATCCAAAATGCAGCTGCCCAGCTTGTTTTCAACCTGCCAAAGTTCTCTCATACCACCCCGCTGCTGCGATCCCTCCACTGGCTTCCGGTAGCTGCACGCATCAGATTCAAAACACTGATGCTGGCCTACAAAGCCAAAAATGGACCAGCTCCCTCTTACCTCAAAGCCCTCATCACTCCTCGCACTGCACCCCGCACCCTCCGATCTACCAGCACTGCTAGACTGGTTCCACCATCTCTCAGGGTAAGAGGCAAGTATACTACAAGACTCTTCTCTGTACTGGCACCAAGGTGGTGGAACGAACTTCCCCTAGAGGTCCGGACAGCTGAGTCACTGGCTATTTTCAAGCGGCGGTTGAAGACCTACTTATTCAGGAAACACTTCAACTAGCACTTCTTTCATTATCTTTTGCATTTAAAAAAAAAAAAAAAAAAAAAAAAAAAAAAAAAAACACACCTTTGACACTTTCATTGTAACTTTGAACAAATGTTTTAAACTCATGGTATCTTAAGTATGTAACTTAGTGATCCAGCATTAATGTATTCAATGTTAGAGATTTAAGCACTTATGTACGTCGCTCTGGATAAGGGCGTCTGCCAAATGCTGTAAATGTAAATGTAAATGTAGACACACGCACACGCATAGACACACACACACGCATAGACACACACACACGCATAGACACACACACGCATAGACACACACACGCATAGACACACACACGCATAGACACACACACACACACACACGCATAGACACACACACACACGCATAGACACACACACACACGCATAGACACACACACACGCATAGACACACACACACGCATAGACACACACACACGCATAGACACACACACACGCATAGACACACACACACGCATAGACACACACACGCATAGACACACACACGCATAGACACACACACGCATAGACACACACACGCATAGACACACACACACACACACACGCATAGACACACACACACGCATAGACACACACACACACACGCATAGACACACACACACACACACACGCATAGACACACACACACACACACACGCATAGACACACACACACACACGCATAGACACACACACACACACACGCATAGACACACACACACACGCGCAGACACACACACACGCATAGACACACACACACACACACGCGCATAGACACACACACGCGCATAGACACACACACGCGCATAGACACACACACGCGCATAGACACACACACGCGCATAGACACACACACGCGCATAGACACACACACGCGCATAGACACACACACGCGCATAGACACACACACGCGCATAGACACACACACGCGCATAGACACACACACGCGCATAGACACACACACACGCATAGACACACACACGCGCATAGACACTAGGGCTGTGCAATATGGACAAAATAATCATATTGCGATTTTGAATGAATATTGCGATTGCGATTTTGGCAATTGTTTTTGCTTTTTCAAACTTTTTCAAACATGCTTTTTCTAAATGCATTCAGTGCACAAGAAGTGCATAACAAAACATTTCACAATGAAATAACATAGTATTAATAGTTTAATAAACAAAACTGTAGTAAAATTGTCTTTAAAACAGACAACAAAATAAATTAAGATTAACTAAACTAAATTCCAGTCATAATAAATACATTTCTAAACTATTTTTCAGGGCACACATTTCACAATGAAATAACATACTGTTAGGGTTGCAAAGGGGCGGAAAGTTTCCGGTAAATTTCCGGAAACTTTCCAGGGGACCTTGATCTGGGGAATTTTGGAAATATTCTAAATTGGATACTTTACGGGAATTTACAGGAGTTTATGGGAATTATTTGGAAATATAGGGAAATGTATATAAACTATATCATATACAAACATAAACATTTTGTTTGGTCATAAGCAGACATGCATGCAAGCTAATACAAATTTAAAAAATTACGCCTTGACTGATTTATTTGTAAGTAGAACTTTAATTGATTATTTCATTGAGTAACAAAAGCATAATAAACATTATTATGCTTGTAATAAACATAATAAACGTAATAATTGTAATAAACATTATTTTATAGAGTTTTTTTTTATTTCAGGGTGGAGTGAGTGTGTGGGGGAGGGTCATCAAATTATCTGTGCATGTGGTAACACTCCTAATTTACTGCTTATTAAGAGTTAGTAAGGTAGTTATTAAGTTTAGGTATTGGGTACAATTAAGAATGTAGAATACGGTAATGCAGAATAAGGCATTAATATGTGCTTAATAAGTACTAATAAATAGCCAATATTCTATTAATATTCATGCTATAAGCAACTAGTTGAATGACTCTAAAATAAAGTGTTACTGTGCATGTTATGGAAGAATGCAAGTACATGCAGGGGGTTTGGCCTCAATGGCCCTCCAGTAAGCAGTGTGCTGTGTGCAAGTGACCGAGGAATGGTCAAAATTATGCTGTTAAGATTTTTTTTAGCTACATTTAAGTTCCTTGTTATAGGCAACTCTGCATTTTTTTTAAAATTCCCAGTTTATTTCCATATATTCCCCTTAATTCCCATGGAAAATTTCCAGCCTACATTTCGGGAATAGCAAATCGTATGAAATGAGTGTGAGATGGCAGCTGGTATCTTTTGTCGAGTGTTTGTATTAGTCTTCGGAAGCCGTCTTTACTGACGATGTGCGCAGGCATCATATCTTTGCATATATGATAGGTGATCGCGTCGGTAATTTCTTTGTGCCGTTTTGATCCTTTCTCATAAGGCATGGCGCTTGCAAATGCTTGGACAATGGATACTTGTTCAATCTGTTCGGGCTGGCTTTGATGTGTGCTTTTGTTTGTTTCGATGGACTTTGTCGACATGCATTGATCATGCAGTTTTTTATGGCGCTGTTTTAAGTGTTGGAACAGATTTGTAGTATTGCTCCGTTTCGTTGGAATAATCATTTCACAAGTCTTGCAAATTACCTTGCTCTGTGACACATCCTCTCTCCTGAATCCAAAATACTCCCAAACGACTGACGTTGAATTTCTCTTTGGCACCAAATCATTTTTATTTTGACCTACATCCATATTTTATGTTCTTTCCTCCCGCTCGCCTATTCGGTTCTGCCGCTCAGCTTCGTCGTGCGCTGCGTGAGCTCTGATTGGTTAACATCATTCTCCCGTTCAGCTTAGCTGTAATTTGCGCGGTGCGCTGCGTGAGCTCTGATTGGTTAACATCATTCTCCCGTTCAGCTTAGCTGTAATTTGCGCGGTGCGCTGCGTGAGCTCTGATTGGTTAACATCTTAATAGATAAAATCGCAGCCTTATGCGGTTTAGAAATCGCATGTGCTTAAATCTCGATTTTTTTGCGATTGCGATTAATTGCACAGCCCTAATTGACACACACACGCATAGACACACACACGCGCATAGACACACACGCGCGCATAGACGCGCACAGACACACACGCGCGCACAGACACACGCGCGCACAGACACACGCGCGCACAGACACACACGCGCACACAGACACACACGCGCGCACAGACACACACGCGCGCACAGACACACACGCGCGCACAGACACACACGCGCGCACAGACACACCCACGCGCATAGACACACGCAGACACACACCCACACACGCGGGCGCATAGACACACGCACGCGGGCGCATAGACACACGCACGCGGGCGCATAGACACACGCACGCGGGCGCATAGACACACGCACGCGGGCGCACAGACACACGCACGCGGGCGCACAGACACACGCAGACACACACCCACACACGCAGACACACACACGCAGACACACACGCGGGCGCATAGACACACACGCGGGCGCATAGACACACACGCGGGCGCATAGACACACACGCGGGCGCATAGACACACACGCGGGCGCATAGACACACACGCGGGCGCAGACACACGCACGCGCAGAGACACGCGGGCGCAGAGACACGCACGCGCAGAGACACGCACGCGCAGAGACACGCACGCGCAGAGACACGCACGCGCAGAGACACGCACGCGCAGAGACACGCGCGCACGCGCAGAGACACGCGCGCACGCGCACGCGCAGAGACACGCGCGCACGCGCAGAGACACGCGCGCACGCGCAGAGACACGAGCGCACGCACAAAGATACACGCGCACGCACAGAGACACACGCGCACGCACAGAGACACACGCGCACGCACAGAGACACACACGCACGCGCAGAGACACACACGCGCAGAGACACACACACACGCGCAGAGGCAGTGAAAGCTCCAACAGTTAAGACTCTGGTTTACTGATCAGAAGGTTGATGGTTCAAGCCCCGGCACAGCCAAGCTGCCTCTGTTGGGCCCTTGAGCAAACTCTTAAAACCCTCTCTTCTCCAGGGGCACCGTAGAAGACCCTGTGCTCTCACATCAAACATCAGAAAATAAAAAATTTGATCTCATGCCTAAGGGTGTCGGATGGGCTGGTCTGAGAAACCTGGTTTCACAAACTGCAGATTTCCTGGAGTGCACACTTACTAGATTTCAATCAGAATGGGGCAAATAAACAAACTAAAGAAACATCCAGTAAGTGGCAGTTCTTGGGCAGCTATGGCTTGCTCAAGATGGTGAGAGAAATCAAAGGAGAAGTCAACAGAGAATGAGCAGAATGGTTTAAGCTGACAAAAGACTGCAACAACCACTTGATACAACCATGGTGAGCAGAAAAGCATTAATGAATGCATAGAACCTTCAGCAGATGAGCTACAACAGCTGGTTCCACTCCAGTCAGCCAGGGCAAAAAAAAGGAAAAATATCACCTGGTCTTTTCCAAGTCTTGAACTGTATATTTCAGGTTTTTGCACCATTCTGTGTAAACTCTAGTGACTGTTTAATAAGCCTATGTGTAAACTCTAGTGACTGTTTAATAAGCCTGTATGATAAGCCTAGTGACTGTTTAATAAGCCTAGAGGTTCTGAAAAACCAGACTATATTTTCCCCAAATTCTGATGTGTGATGTAGACATGTGTGATGTAGCTCCTGATCTGGACATGCATGATTTTTCTTTGTATGATACGTGTATGATACCTATAAAACTTAATATACTGAATTTATTAAAATTAGGAAGTCTCCACTAGTACTTAACTATTGTTCTATTCGCAGACAGACAAACACACACACACACACACATTCACTCACACACTCTCAGACACACACAGATAGACAGACAGACACACACATGCGCTCTCTCTCTCTCTCTCTCTCACTTACACTCTCTCTCCCCCTCACACACAGAGACACACATACACACACACAATGAACCTGCCAAAGCTCTCTGAGGAAGTGGCCATGGAGGTAGACAAAGAGCTGATGCTGGAGGAGCTTTACAAGGCTCTCAAGGGCATGGAGAATGGACGGTCACCAGGAATAGATGGGCTCCCTGTTGAGTTTTACAAGACTTTCTGGGCAGTTAAAGGGCAGGACGTGCTAGACATCTTAAGGGACAGTGTGAGGAGAGGTAGACTCCCATTGAGCTGCAGGAGGGCTGTCCTGACCCTACTGCCAAAAAAGGGAGCCCTGAAGAACTGGTGCCTGGTGTCACTACTGTGCAGACTGCAAGCTGCTCTCAAAAACATTACCCCAGAGACTGACTAAGGCAATGGAGTCGCTCATTCGCCAGGACCAGACGTACTGTGCGCCTGATAGGTCCATATTTGATAACGTATATTTAATTTGTAACATTTTGGATGTCTCCAGGCTATTGGGCTTAAAAACTGGTCTGATCAGGAAAAGGCATTTGACCAGGTTGAACATGAATACTTGTGGAAGGTGCTGGAAACCTTTGGGTTCAACCCAGGTTTTATAGCCATGATCAAAGTGTTGTACAGTGAAATTGAGAGCGTACTGAAGGTTAACGGTGGTTTATGTGCCCCTTTTAAAGTGTACAGAGGTATACGACAATGCTGTTCTCTGTCAGCCATGCTTTATTCATTAGCAATTGAACCTCTTTAAAACCAGAAAGATGACATCTCAGTCTATTTAAATATTCCACACAGCAATGCCTATTTTAGTTAGGGAGTGGGGAGGTGAGCAATCTACACTTCCGGGAGGTTTAGTGTGGAAAAGAGGAGGTTTTAAGTACTCGAGTGTCTACTTGGGGAATGATGAGTTTTTAAATAAAAATTGGGATGCTACCGTAGAGCAGGGCAGACTGAGTAGGTCTCAAGGATGTCCTACAGGGAGCGATCATCAACAACCTCGCCACGTTGTCCCTCTGGCACAAGCTAGCATGAGTGGATCCGAAGCCAAACCTGCTAGCAAGCATCCAGGCCCTGGGATGGTCTAAACTGGATTCCTCAGAGCGTTCTCCATCTGCCCAAGGAGGAAGAAGGGCAGGCGGTGGTCCAGCTAGCCAGCAGAACCGCAGCTTTCCACCTTCAGGTCATCCAGAGACTCCTCGCTGAACCAAAAGATTTGGTATGGAGAGCAGCAGCCAGTGGATTACTACGCACAGTTGGTGGTCTGAGGCTGGATAGGACTTTGTTTTTAATTGACAACAAAACGGTTCTAGATTACTGTTGTTTTATTGTGGACTGTTTAATATCTGGAACTTAATAATACTGGCTGCTGGAGGAGCCTCTGGTGTATGGCGGGTGCATGAACATCTCCAGTGTGACCGTCCTTACACTGTCCAAGACTCTCATCTCCGCAGGCATTGTGACACTCCGGGAAGCTTGTGAACATCGCGGGAGTTGAAATGTCAAATGTGTTAAGGTTTTAAATAAGGAAAAACTGAGCGGGAGGCTAGACACCCCATGGAGAAGTGTACTTGGTTTTAATAATGATATTAAACCAGATTGGAGGGCATTGTACAAACCACAGTTAACCAAAAAAGCTGCCGACCTCCAATGGAGGATTTTACACTGTATTATCTCTGTGAACTCTTATTTCCATTTTAAACCCTCATGTTGCTCATGACTGTCCACATTCTGTTCATAGAGAGAAACAGTTTTTCATACTTTTTTCATGCTCCAGGTTACAGTCTGTGTTTTTATGGCGCATTTTAAGGTCTTTTAATGTTGATTTTACTTTTCAGTGTTTTATACTTGGTTTTAAATAGGTCAGGAGAAACAGGTTCAGGTGCCAGCTGATCAATTTTATCTTTGGTCAGGCAAAAACAGCAATACACCTGAGCCGAAAAAACAAGATGGCACAGAACACCGACTGCCGAAAAAATTTTCTCCAGATTTGTTAAATCAAGATTTCTGATTGATATTAATTATTTTTTTTTTAAAGCATGAATGATTCGTACATGTTTGAATCATTGTGGTGTAACAATGCTCTGTGCTCTGTTACTGAAGGGGAACTCATCTTTGCACCAGAGCTAAAATAAGCACAACTGTTATCTCTACACTAATTTATTGACATTTTTTACATTTACTTATTTATCTATTTATTTACTTATTTATTGAGTCATTCTGATTTTTATGTGACTTGTGCAAATAAAGTATTATAAAAAGTAAAAAAAAAAAGTCTCACACACAGACACTCTCTCTCACACACAGACAGACACTCACTCACTCACTCTCTCTCTCTCTCTCTCTCACACAGACAGACACTCTCTCTCTCACACACAGACAGACACTCACTCACTCTCTCTCTCTCTCTCTCTCTCACAGACAGACACTCTCTCTCTCACACACAGACAGACACTCTCTCTCTCACAGACAGACAGACACACTCTCTCTCACACACAGACAGACACACTCTCTCTCACACACAGACAGACACACTCTCTCTCACAGACAGACACTCACTCACACACAGACAGACAGACACTCACTCTCTTTCTCTCACACAGACAGACACTCTCTCACACAGACAGACACTCTCTCTCACACAGACAGACACACTCTCTCTCACAGACAGACACTCACTCACACACAGACAGACAGACACTCACTCTCTTTCTCTCACACAGACAGACACTCTCTCACACAGACAGACACTCACTCTCTCTCACACAGACAGACAGACACTCACTCTCACACAGACAGACACTCTCACACAGACAGACAGACACTCACTCTCTCTCACACAGACAGACACTCTCTCTCACACAGACAGACAGACACTCACTCTCTCTCACACAGACAGACAAACGCTCACTCACTCTCTCTCTTACACAGACAGACACTCACTCTCTCACACAGACAGACAGACGCTCACTCACTCTCTCTCTTACACAGACAGACACTCACTCTCTCACACAGACAGACACTCTCTCACACACACACACAGACAGACAGGCACATGTAAAGGTCAGGATAGCCCTCTCAGTGGGTGATTTCTAGCGTCGGTTATAAATATTTCAGCCCCTTAGCAGCAAACAGATTAACCTCATTTCACCTCGAGCTATCTAGGTCAGAGCTATCGGCGTGGACAGGGCATTTTGGAAACTGTTATCTCTGCCTTACACGTGTCAAAGACTGATAATGACCATTCTGACAAGGCTGTACGTGACAAGAGTGGGATGAGATGAAAGCCTCTCTCACGCACAACCAGCCTGACACGTCAAATCACAATCCAACACAGGCAGGAGACACTGACAGAGGACCTGGTGACAGGGACACAGGTGAATTATGGGAAAATGACGACAGACCTATCTGTCTCTCCAAATCTGCAGCCTCGTCCGCGGTGGCTCGGGGCAGGACGCCGGGGTCGCTGAAGCTCGTCCTGAGTAACGTCCCCAGCACAAAGAAGAACAGCACGCCACCCACCACAGGGATCGCTGGACTCAGCGTGGCCGCCAAAAACGGACAGCTGCAGAGGGAAAGAATAAAACACGTCAAAGCTGCAGGATTTTTAACCCCTCAGACGAAGGCCTTGTAGAAATATCGATATTGTAAATAAAACCTTCACTGTTACAAACGTCGATAAAGATGTTTTTCTCACTACATGTCAATGTTTACTAATTACATTCTACTAATTACATTCTCTATTAGTATAGCTTCAACATGACAGTATCTCACGTAAATGCTGGCATATTCGTGGAAAGAAAAATAAATTCTTCATAAAAGCATGTCACGCACTAGCCTGTTGTTGATTGTTTTGCTAGAAAAGCGCAGCTTGTATGTTTGTGGTGTTTTATTCCTTAGTTAATTGTATAACAGTCTTCTTGTCACTGAGAAAACTTTGCATCCACTGACACATTTAGACAATATTTCACACATCACATATTTTGTTCTGTAGACTCACACACACACCACCCAAAAAAAAAATCTTTCTAGATTCGTATTAGTAATACTAGAATTTTCCCCTGTATATCATTTATACCTGAACGCTACTCACTGAGAAAGTAGGAAATATCACATCTATTTTACTCTCTTTACTCCCCATTTAACGCTATTATCTACTCTAAGCAAGAGTTCCAGATTAATCCTATTACTTCTGCACTGTTAGATGCACATGACTCTAATCACATTAGTCTGGATGATGATCTTTCTCACGTCCTGCGTCATTAATCTAAGTAGCCTAATAGCTTTCAAAACAGTGGTTTAGTCTTTCTGGTGAATGAAAAAAAAATAAAATAAATAATAATACCACAATCTTCCACCAGAGATACAGATGGGTTAAAAAATATTGTAGGCAAAAAAATAAATAAACAAATAAAATATGATACCACATTAAGTTTATTGGCACAGACAAACTAGACGACAGAAATAAATAAATAAAACGGGTTAAAGGCTGATTACCGTAATTTCCGGACTATTGAGCGCACCTGAATATAAGCCTCACCGACTGAATTTTAAAAAAATTATTATTTTGAACATAAATAAGCCGCACGTCTATAAGCCACAGTGCCTACAGGTACATTGAAACAGGAGCAGGAAGTTGGCCGCATTTTCTCAGATTGGAGTTTCCTGAGTCAATAACTCCTGAGCTAAACGCTGTTACTAGCAAAAGTAGCTGCCTCTCTACATTACTACGATAGAAAAGTGGTGTTATTTGTGTAGTAACAGCGTTTAGCTCAGGAGTTATTGACTCGGGAAACTCCAATCTGAGAAAAATGTGGCCAACTTCCCGCACCTTCAGTTCTCTCCAGCACTGGAAAGCTGATCCTATATTAACACGAGTCCTACAGTACTTCTTGCCTTATCATAAGCCTTTCTTTGCTTTTATACTCCATGTCAATGTTAAAACTCACTTTAGCAATTAGCTTTCTGCTAATGTCACACATGCGCACTGAACACTCTCTTCGCCGCATATTGACAAGCCCCACCCCTTTTTGCTCATTGGCTACACGTTTGTTTTGATTTTTGTTTTGATTTTTAGTTTGTCATCCCGACTCAGTTTTCTGAAGCATTTCTCAAACATCAGAGACCCTACCTTTAACCCGTTCGGCAATTTCATTGGTCTAATGAAAGCTTCGTGCCGCCAAAAAACTGAGCACGTCACAGAATGTTTGAAAAAAATAAATTAAAAAAATCCATATATTAGCCGTGTCATTGTTTAAACCACAAGGTTCAAAGCGTGGGAAAAAAGCTGCGGCTTATAGTCCGTAAAATACGCTAATATGGAGTTTTTCCTTTATATTCTGAATGAAACTTGCTCGAAGAAATGTTGGCAGCTCAAAACTAAAACAGAGATACGTTTGTTTCTCTGGCCTTTTTTTACTTCCTGTAGTGTTTTGTTTCACTTCCACAAAGCAACAATCAGCTCTCAGCTCATCACAGGGTAATGAAACACCATCAGAGAAAATGCTAGAAAAACAAACTTGCTGTTCACTGGTAAACACCCCCCCCCCCCAAAAAAAAACACAAACACCTCCAACCCAATCACCCCAACCCCAAACATTCCATCACCACCCCCACCAAACACAAACCACCCAACCCCAATCAACTTTCTTTCAGGTCTTTTAGAGCACTATGTATTTCCTTTAGGAGATGCAAATTAGATTTCTCTTAGTAGACAAGTTGGTTAAATAAAACGGCATCAATTAGCCAATTTCAATTCATCAATTTAGTTGCAGTATCTCACAGAAGTGAGTACACCCCTCACATTTTTGTAATTATTTAATTATATCTTTTCATGTGACAACACTGAAGAAATGACACTGTGCTACAGTGTAAAGTCGTGAGTGTACAGCTTGTATAACAGTGTAAATTTGCTGTTGCCTTAAAATAACTCAATATACAGCCATTAATGTCTAAACCGCTGGTCAAAAAAGTGAGTACACCCCTAAGTAAAAATTTTCAAATTGGGCCCAAAGTGACAATATCTTGTGTGGCCACCATTATTTTCCAGCACTGCCTTAACCCTCTTGGGCATGGAGTTCGCCAGAGCATCATAGGTTGCCACTGGAGTCCTCTTCCACTCCTCCATAACAACATCACTGAGCTGGTGGATGTTAGAGACCTTGCGCTCCTCCACCTTCTGTTTGAGGATGCCCCACAGATGCTCTATAGGGTTTAGGTCTGGAGACATTCTTGGCCAGTCCATCATCTTTACCTTCAGCTTCTTTAGCAAGGCAGTGGTTGTCTTGGAGGTGTGTTTGGGGTCATAATCATGTTGGAATACTGCACTGTGGCCCAGTCTCCGAAGGGAGAGGGTCATGCTCTGCTTCAGTATGTCTGAGTACATCTTGGCATTCATGGTTCCCTCAATGAACTGCAGCTCTTTAGTGCCGTCAGCACTCATGCAGCCCCAGACCATGACACTCCCACCACCACGCTTGACTGTAGGCACTGTAGTTTACTCCCCACCTGGTTACCGCCACACACACTTGACATCTCATCAGACCACAGGACATGGTTCCAGCAATCCATGTCCTTAGTCTGCTTGTCTTCAGCAAACTGTTTGCAGGCTTTCTTGTGCATCATCTATAGAAGAGGCTTCCTTCTGGTACGACAGCCATGCAGACCAGTTTGATGCAGTGTGTGGCGTATGGTCTGAGCACTGACAGGCTGAACACCCACCCCCTCGACCTCTGCAGCAATGCTGGCAGCATTCATACGTCTATTTCCCAAAACACAACCTCTGGATATGACGCTGACCACGTGCACTCAACTTCTTTGGTAGACCATGGCGAGGCCTGTTCTGAGTAA